>NC_041373.1:4337248-4642248 GCF_900634415.1 Cottoperca gobio
GCAGGGACTTGAAACTTGCGGCAGGGAGATTATGCATCACAATACATTACTTCTGCAAAGTGAAGTGATTATTGGTGATAGTTAGGGGCAGTAACACCTTTTTAAAAGCCTCTTTGGTTGTGCTTTCAAGGACACTCCCGATATCTGATTGTTGACTGCTGAAAAGCATTTCATTTGTAAGTAAAAAATCACTTACAGCTGGGAACTGTAGTTTATATCAAACCAGCAGGAGAAAACAGTGCATTTGTTAGGGACTATTTTCAGTGGCAGAATAAAACATTTGGGAATCAAATAAAGGATATTACTAATCTCCAGCCTTAACATGTTTTACCAAATGCACACTGTGATGCATTGCCTATAACTTAATCACAGGTCTGCAAATATTTTTTTTTAAAGAACTGAGATAAACTAAACGTCTGTCTTTCCTCATCTCTGTGAACTAATTGAAGTGAATTATTCTTTAAGTGCATAGTCACACAAGTCTCAATACGCTGTACAGTAAAAAAAAAGAAGAATAAATCAAAAAACAGTTAGTGAAGCAAAAGATACGTTGACAGAGGAAGGTGGGGCGGTAACACGATGGTGTATAAACATTTTGGATGAAAAATATTTAAACAGGAAGTTGTGGGTTTATAGGACAGAACTACACTGAATGCTTGGTTGAAGCTGTAAAATTCACTTGGTGACATTGGTGTGACAGATCCTGTGTGTCAAACCAAGCAGACAAACAGGAACCACAACAGAAATGGAAAAGCTCAGTAGTTGTAGGAGTATTTATATTTCCCACAGCCGGGGAAATTCTCAAGCACTCAGTGCACATATTTCTGACTAAGAATGCTGATAACAAATATTTTCTGCTTGTATAATATTATCTTAAATCATGTTTGACACAAACACTTCTTAAATGTTAACTTTTCCTCTCCAGATTTGGGCTTTACACTGTCAGGAAATGTTTTTTTTTTAACAAAACTGTGACCCTGCATTCAGCTTTTAGCAGTCAAACGGGGATATGGATATATTATATATATTATATTATATCAACTGAAGTGACTGAAGTTCTTGTTTTATATGTATAAAGGTTTTGCTTGCTGTGATGCATTACAGTGGAACACTGTTCATTGCATTGAACATTTAACATTTACTACATTGAATACTACATTTACTGCATTGAACATTTACTACATGATTTTGCTTACCATATTGTTAAATACATATATAGACAATAAACAAATATTCATATTTTGACATTGATTTCCAACGTTTCACCCAGCCCTAGTGTTTACAAGGCTTTATTTATGAGGGAATAAGTAACACACCCATTCTTTGTTTCCCAATAATACTACCTGTATTACTGCTATTACTGCTACTTATATACATGTGTCTTTGTTCAGAATCTGCCTAAAGGGACAGAGAAGGTGGGATCTCTCAAACTTACCTACATCTCCAAGGTGAGTCCCCTCTCAGTTAGCATGCTAAGATGCTAAACCAAGATGGTTATCATGGTAAAGGTGTAGCGTTAGCATTGCCAGTGTGAGCTTGTTGGTATCATGGATCTGATTAGCATCATTACGTTAGCATTTTGTTATGAGCTGTGGACGCAGGAGGGTGTGTCTGGCTTCGTCTCCTTTGCACATCTTAACCAAAATGTCCAGATCATTGCAATCAGAATAAGAACCTGTGAATGAATGTGACAATAAAGCTTCACTTCACTCTCTCTCCATCAGGTCAGCGATGCCACCAAACTCAGACCGAAGGCAGAGTTTTGCTTTGGTAAGTTCATCTTCATTTTCTTCTCCGCATCTTTCTTTCCTTCCTCTTTTTCTCTGTCTCCCTACATCCCCCCTCTGCTCCCCCTATCTTTACCGTGGGGCCCCACCGACCGGAGAGTGTTGATATGTATGTACAGGTTTCAGCTGGGAGATGTGTTCACTGCGTTCCACAAGCTCTCTTAGCTTTTTTAGTCTAATAAATAAAAACATTAATTTAACCTATTTTTCTTATTAAACTGAATAAAAATACAAAAATACAACTTCTTTAAGTTTCTCTCTTTCACTGAACTAACACCAGCTTCAATTGCCTTGTTAATTCATTGTTAAACACACTTCATACTTTAAACTGAAACAAAAGAAAACTCACCAAAACCGTCTTGGTTAGTTTAAAAACAATATGTTGTCTCTACACGCAGTTCCCCCCCCCCCCACTGCCTCACTGCCCGCTGAGCAGCAGCTCCTGTTCTACGGAGGCAGACCATTAATTCAGCGAAACAAAATGACAAAAATTGCCCAAAAAATCCCCCGCTGATTTCCTGAATACAGGCTTAGTTCAAAACTAGCAGTGATTGCCCTGAAGAAAATGTACGGCCAACCCTACTCTGGCCACACTCTTGTGTGCTCCCATGAATGAAAAGGCTACAATATACAATTACATTTGAGACAATAGTGAGCTTCCAGTTTGTGTTTGTCTCTTTCCTGTTACAACATGACAATGCCCCGGTGCAAAAAGCCAGCTCTAAAAAGAAATGTTTTTCCCCCTTTCGTGTGGAAAAAGTTGACTTCAACCCCGTCCAACACCTTAGATATGAATTTGAAAGTCAACAGAGCCAGAATTTATCACTCAACATCAGTGTTGGATCTCACTAATGCACTTGTGTCTGAATGGGAGCACATTTCTGCACCAGGTTCAACATCTGTTGAAAAGTCTAAAACCAGAAGAGTGGAGGCTGCACCTTTTTATTAGAGCAGCAGATTATAATTCGTGTCTGCATATGGATGCAATGTTCAGGTGTCCACGTACTTTCCAACTTTCTTTTACTTCCTCCTCTCCTCTATCCTTTCTCCTTCCTCCTTTCCTTCCTCTCCAAGCTCCTACATTCCCACTCCATATTTGTTTCCTTCCTTCCTTGTCCTTTTTTTTTTTCTCTCTACCTCCTTCTTTTCCTCTTCCGTTATTTCCTCTCTTTTGTCCCTTGCTGCTTGTTGTTCCTCTGGTGGCCAACGGTAGCTTTTTGTCACTCAATAGGAGGAAACTGTACAATGAATCTGAACTGACCTCTGTGTGGGTGTATTTGCATCTGGATGGGATACACACACACACACACACACACACACACACACACACACACACACACACACACACACACACACACACACACACACACACACACACACACACACACACACAGACACACACACACACACACACACACACAGACACACAGAATCAAATTGATATTTTTAGATCATGTTTTGCATGAAACTTATGGCATTTTTCTTCTTCCTCTTTCTCGTGTGTTCTACTTTAATGTCAATAACATTGCTCTCTTTGACTTTCTCTTTCTGTAGTTGTAAATGCAGGAATGAGGAAGTTTTATCTGCAGGCCAACGACCAGCAGGATTTGGTGGAATGGATCAGTGTCCTCAACAACGCCACCAAGATTACTGTAAGCCACACACACACACACACATATAAACGTATACACACACACACACACACACACACAGACACAGACACAGACAGATGGATCAATAGGTGACCCTGTTTCTCCTGTTGTAGGCCGCTCTGTCTTCTGCCTCAGGCTATAGCAGATGGAAAATTACCCATCAGGCCAGAGAGATAAAGTTCAGTTCAGGCTTAACAGAGTGTGAAAGAGAAGATGAAAGCTTTCATATCCACCTGCAGCTGCAGGGTTCGGTGGTCATCTCTGTTCCTTAAAGTTATTCAATACTTCATACTATAAATTAGGGCTATGCAGAATGTTCTATGTCTGCATGTTAACTTAAACACGTCATGCTACTACTTTATTTATTGATTTCAAAGTGAAAGAAAAAGAGTTCTAATTTTTCATGAGTAATCCAGTGTTTCTCATTAATTACCTACAGTTTAGGTAGGGCCGCCAGTTTCATAATGAGCCGTATATATTTCTACATTTTTCGACGCATCTGCCCGGGGATTCACCTTTCCTCCCGGGGTGAAGGTGGCTCGCAAGCTTTACAGCAGACCCTGGCCTGAACCTCGGCGCTCGCCAGGGCCGTGGATTTAATGCTCGCAGCACCCTTTCTCCCCGGGGCTGACTGTCCTGAGAACAAAAGGTCCGCGGCAATGTCGGCAACCCACCCGACCCGTCTTGAAACACGTCTTGTTTACCACCTGCTTTGTGGGTGTGACTTTTTTGCTGTCATCACCATTTATAACTATACAACCAATGTGTTTATGATTCAATAGTTTTCTAGAGCACAACATTGTTTATCCAGCCTCTTAGTTTTGCTCTCAAAGTGCATCAGATTGATTCATTTAACTACAAAATTCTATATAAATATTCCTGAATCTTTTCATATCATGATATATATCACAGTTTTTTTTGTCGTACTATAAAATCACGTTTAAAGGTTATCCTGTACTGATAACTTCATCAATAGAGAAAGGCACTGCATGTTGTTCATCCATTCTCACAAATATATTGTTTAATATTTCTTTAAAGGCTCAGTCATTTCCTAAAACAGCTGGTCACTGTAGTTTTTATCAAACAACCTGCCAATTTCTTAATACTTTTAGTCTTAGAGTTTTTGCTGCAGAGAAACATATTAACAAAAACAAAGACATAAGGCTGTAGCAGCGAGCTTCACTGCTTGAAACCCTAAAGATCCTTGAAGACATAAGAAGACAATATAAACTAGTTCAACTCCTTAAAAGCCTGAGATTGTGACACGTGTGGTTGATACAGGAATGTAGATGATCTCTTGTTGTGTCTTTAGGTGCCAAAACCAGGCGAGGGCCAAACAACCGCCCATGCAGAGACTCCCCAGGAAGTTCTTGGAGCCATGAAACAGGTCTCCTACAAGACTGAAATCATAGGAGGAGTCCCTATAATCACCGCTACACAGGTAACACACTCACTGCCGTGTGCGTTGTATCAGTGGCAGGTCCGGTCCTGTCAGTGTTGGTATGCAGCCACAAACACGTGACGCAATAGGCTTCAACACAGACGAGTGATGGCTGGTTTGAATTTTATGACATGAAAGACTTTGTGTTGCACCACCAAAGATTCATTTAATGTAAGATCAGTTCTAATCAGAGTTTAGCAAAGAGTTGGTTTAAAATAAGTAAGTCAGATATAAGAATTAAGCCGAGATTGCAAACAAATCTCCGTTTAGTAAAGTTTATTGGTGTAAAGGTTAGAATGGAGATGCTTGCTTACCCACATTACAATAAATAAATACATAGATTTGCCTGCTGTCAGACCTGGTAAGTTCGCTATAAGGGATAGATATAGATAGATATAGAGGGAGATCATTAACGTTCGGTGGCTCTGGATTCCCTAACAAAACGTCACATTATTTGCTAGCTAGCTAAAAAGTCAGTAGCCTAATGGTACTCATGATGGCTCGGCAGAGAAACTCTAATGTCTTCTCCATTGAGGAAAAACTTAATCAGTTGAGCAATATGGCCAAATTACAAGAACATCACATCAAGGTAAATAGAGACGGCAATGAGTGTTTTAACGGATCAATTATTTTTGATCAGTCCATCTCAAACAAGCAGCCATTTAAAAAGTTAAACCTCCTCAAGAGTAAGTTTAAAGTTAACACTGGATCATCATTTTAAGAGTTTAACTCTTTGGGTGCAACATATTTAAATGTAATCTAGGTTTAGAGTAAAAACTAAACGTATGTTTGAAGAGAGGTTTAAATGTAGTCTTTCTTCATTTTAAACTAGTTTTAAAGTTTGCTGCAACATGGTTTAAAGTTAAAACCGTGATCGGGTTTAAGCCTTGTTGTTGCATAGAGTTTTTAAAAAAATATCGAAAGGCTCTGGAGCCCATTAGGAGTCTAACTCGGTGGAGACCAATGAAGTAATCTGATGGTACACAAGTCCAAGCTGCTAACGCTGCACTGTATTTACTGGATGTGGAAATAAGCAACTATTTATTCAACATATAACATGTTTTGTTGAATATTATGAGACAATGTTTCATGTACATCATATTTGTGTGTGTGTTTTAGGAGCAGGGGGAGGAGCAGAACGAGGCGGAGCGGGGAGGTTTGAAGCGAGGTCAGAATACACTGCCCTACTTCCTGTCCAGAGGAGTGCAGGACCAGGCCATCAAGGCCGGATACTGTGTCAAACAGGGAGCTCTGGTGAGACCACGCACAGCACCACTCTGGCTATCTTCACAACATATTACCACTCGAACCACTGTCGTATACGTCTGGTTGTAAGATAGACTCGCGTCGCCCATTTGTTTTTTATAATCATAATGAAAAGTTGAGAGATTTTCAACTAGAAGCGTTCGCAGCGGCCGCACAAAAAAGTCGGTGCACTCTGAAAATAGACGCTGGGTTTCTCTGGGCGGACGCCTGCGATCTCTCCTCGTTGAGAACAATTGAACTGATTGCAAAAAGAAGTCTGATTGTATAGAAGTCTAATAGAAAATGACCCAACTTCTCACTTGATTTATTACCTCAGCAAACATTGTTAACATTAGTTTATGATGTCAATTTCTAGTTTTAAGTCTTCTTTAATAAAGCATGATGTTGATTATGTAAGTGATGGTCCCATTTAAAGGGAAATAGACACATTTTGTTGAACTAAACTATCAAATACACTGATGTTGATACCTCCCTTCCTCTTCCTCAGATGAAGAATTGGAAGAGGAGATACTTCATGCTGGATGAAAACGCTGTCAGCTACTTCAAATCTGACCTGGTGAGAAAATATGTTTTTTGATTATCTGATCCTTTAAAATAAAGTGTGTGTGTGTGTGTGTGTGTGTGTGTGTGTGTGTGTGTGTGTGTGGTGTGTGGTGTGTGGGCTTGAGGGTAAGTTAGTTGTGTGTCTCTACACGTCCTGAATACCTCCTCATATCACCCACGTGTGGAAAGATTAGCGACTAACCACAGCCTGTCTGTGCACATAAGTGGACACACCTAGTACGTGTGTGTGTGTGTGTGTGTGTGTGTGTGTGTTCTGGCTATGTGTTCTGTAGTGATGTAATGAATCACTCCTTGATTTAGAAACATTGTAAGTTATTGTCAGAGACAGAACTATGTGTTTAAATGTATAAAGAGAGAGAAAGACAATACATCTGATTTAAAACTGCTGAATGTTTTATCAGCTTTATACAAAGTTTAATGTAAAACAGAATTTTGTCACAAAATATCTCTTTCAAACGTAGTTGACTTCAGTTTTATAGGCTTGTACCTTTTTTTAAAACTTTTTATCAAAGAACCAGATGTTTTCTAACACGGTTCACCTTTTTCCTGATGATTCAACCGGGACAGTGTCATGTCGATATTAGACTGAAGCACGTGTGACTGAAATAACTAGTTTAATAACTTTATAAGTTTGTGTTAAACGTACGCTGATAAAATATCCTCATGTGTTTGTACCACGGCTGCCAGCCAATTAAAAGTATGATGTCATGAATGACACATTAAAACACATGTTTAAATATACTGCGTATGGAATGGCCAGATATAACAATTTCTTATCCAAAGTAGCTCAAATGTTTAAAATAACAATATTGTATGATCCAAAAGTCTGACAGTGGGGGAGCAGCTGCTCCACTTGCTCCACAGCTCGGGCGCTAATGTATGCAGGATACTCTGCTTTTACATTTCCCCTGCTTCACGTCTGAATTGTGATTATGCATGTGTTCGCTGTGGTGAAGTCTGTGTGTGTTATTGTTTCTTCTCGTCTTCCTCGCAGGAGAGGGAGGCACTGAGAGGCATCCCGTTGAAGGAGATTCACAAAGTTCAGGAGTGCAAACACAGGTAGATGAGATGTGAAGATGTGCTGCTGCCCAGGCTTCACATCGCAGGTCGTTACTAACTGCTGCTGCTTTGTCCCTGTTTGTGTTGTGGCAGTGATCTGATGATGAGGGACAACCTGTTTGAAATGGTCACCAGCTCCAGAACCTTCTACATACAGGTAACACACACGGACAGGTGCTGTCTAACAGTGTGGAGGCAGTGCTTACTGAGATGTTTCATCTTTGAGTTTTGAGGTTCACTAAAGCAGCCGTGGCAGAGAACAGATCAGTAATCAGATTGTTTCTGGAGCATCGACACACGGTGATGATGGAAAATAGGAGAGTGGTGTCTCCTGACACATGTTAACACCTGATGGGCTCTACTTTTAGATCCTTTGTTTTCATTTTTTGTTTAAAATCCAATTTGAATCTCCGACTGAAATATGTCAACAGGTATTGGATGGATTGTAAAGACAATGTTTCACTTCAGTGATCCCTTAACTAACTTACTCCTCCAGCAAATGTGTGAAATGTCTTGACAACTATTGTCATGTATCTTGGTCCACACACTCATGTCCCCTCAGGATGAATTGAATTTGCAAATGTTAGTATGCTAACCCTACAGCAGCCTTACAGAGCTGTAGAATCGTTAGTGTTTTTATCTCGGGTTTGACTTTTGTTTCTCTCTCACAGGCTGTTATCTAATATGTTTTAATTTCTAAACATATTTTTTTGCTGGCTTACTGCTTTCTTATAATCACTTAATATGTATGTTTTAACACCGTAACATTGTGAGCACTGCAGTAATAATACTATTTATGTATTTACAAATGACTTCTTTAGCATCCCAGTTCAGATGTACTGTTGAAAAACAATAACACAAAATCACATCTTCTGTGTGTGTGTGTGTGTGTGTGTGTGTGTGTGTGTGTGTGTGTGTGTGTGTGTGTGTGTGTGTGTGTGTGTGTGTGTGTGTGTGTGTGTGTGTGTGTGTGTGTGTGTGGGTGTGTGTGGGTGTGTGTGTGTGTGTGGGTGTGTGTGTCAGGCTGACAGTCCAGAGGACATGCACAGCTGGATTAAGGCCATCTCAGGGGCGATCGTTGCTCAGCGCGGCCCAGGACGCTCTGCTAACACTGTAGGTATCTTTAAGTATATTGGGGGAAATTTTAATAGAAAAACAAGTTTATAAAAATATTAATTCGTTTTTTTACATACACTTGTTGTATTGAAACTGCAAAACTTTGATTGGCATTGAGCCTGCATCAAGATGTTTTTAAATCAAGAGCAATTTTAAACGTTTGTCCTAGTTGGAACATGAGCATTTTACATTATTCTCTTCAGTAACTTTCAATTTAAAAGCAGAACGTACACACAAGAACATAAACAAAATACTGTCACAAAGATAATACTAAGATGAACAATACATCTTGCTTCATTGTTTTGTTGAAATCTTCCTTTAAAGTCACTTTAGACTCTTCTTTTTGGTTTCTTCACTCATGAAAAAGGGGCCCCATGTTGTTCTACTCAGGGCAGTGGCTCCATCTTGTGGCAGAAGGAGTTACTGCAGCAGACAAACAGCACATCGAGGTTTAAAACATGGAACATTTGAATTTGATCATTTTCATTTATTCAGAGATCAATTAGATCAATTTAAAACTCAATTTCAATCCCACATTTGTATCCCATATTTAGGAATATAATAATTGTAAATCCATCATTAGGTGATTGTAAGTGTTATGTTCAGTAGATAATAAATCTGTGTTATTTAAAGATTCTATCCATGTTTAATCACTTTTTTCCTTTTTTAGGAGTTTAACAACCTGATGATGATGATGATGATGATGATGATGATGATGATGATGATGATGATGGTGTTTGAAATGTGTTTTCACACAATGAAAAGTGTTTGTTCTCTTTTGCACAAACTGTCAACACAATTTACACTCTGAGCTACCATTTATGTAAATCCAATACACACACACACACACACACACACACACACACACACATTTCTTTCTCTGTTCTTCTTCTCCCTCAGTCTCTTCTCTGTTTGAAGAGTTTCCTTCCAAAACCACACAATTAACAACCAGAAGAAAGAACAAAAATGTAAAGTTTAAATAAGCCACTATAAAATAAAACATGATATTAATATACAACCAGTCTGATGGAAGTGTAAAGACGGCCAGAAAAAGGTGGTTTCGGTTAGTTAGCGCCACCATTACTGTCAGCTTCTCCACGTTAGGAAATATATAGTTAAAAACAACGAAGAGCTAAAAAGTGTATGTGGATAAAAAGTCAATTTATGACAGCTGCTGGCTTCTACAACCAGAACGCTGACGCATGCAAACAGGGTTTACGACGCCATCACAGGCGACCAAAACGGACCGTTACCTTGATTAATATTAAAGCTTTCTCTAGGTTTGAAAATGGTTGGAAACATTTGGGATTATATAAGTACACAACTTAACAAAATATAGAAGATAGGTCAAGTTGTTTTTAGACATTTTAATGCAGAAATGTTTTTATATTTGATCGTTTATTGGACGGTTTGATGACACTTCCTCTTTGGATCGTCTCCAGCAGTCAGGCCTGTGTGGATGCATGTGTGGTGCTTTGGAAAGGAGCTCTTCACATGACTGTAACTGAGCTGTGCTGTAAACTGTTTTCAGATCCGTCAGGCCAGAAGGCTGTCCAGTCCTTGTATACAGAGGTATACGCCATTCTGCAGTGGTGAATGCAGCACGTATGTGACCCCCCCATGCCCTGTCCCTGTACCCCCCCATTAACCCCTGCCACCAGCCTCCCTTTACTCAGCATTTACCCTGCACACCACAGGAGGTCTCTGCTTCTGTGTCCGACAGAGTGAACCCTGTCGTCCATCCTAAAGCTACTAATAGCTGTACGGTTTGAATAATCTCACCACCTGCTGCTAAAGCAGTGGAACAACCCTTTAAAATCACAGCCGGAGCAACTTCAGGTTATTATTATTTTTTAATAGCCTTTCTTGAAACAGGAAAGGCAAGTACGCCCTGATAACAGTACGTAAAAGAAGCACACACATGTTACTGAACTCATCAACAAATGATACAACAAACAGGCCAAGCACATCAGTTAAAAGAAAACACATTCACACTGCTCTGTCAGTCAAAGAGATTTAAATAGATTAAAAAGGATTATCTTATCAAATTTACAAGCTTCTGCAAATTGTTCCATTTGTGTGGAGCACAGTATTTAAGAGCCACTTTCCTAATCTCAGTATTGAAATGATTTTTGAAGACCAAACAGTGTTGGAACCTCATGCAGTGTGATTTAATCTATAGTTATAAAGACATGTAAGATACCCAGGCAGTTTGCCAAAAAGTACTTTGCAAACAAAGAGGATGCAGTGCCGGTCTCTTGGTAGTCTGTAGATTTTGCCCTTTTAAAAGGGTCAAAATGTGAATAAAACAAACATCTTAAAGAGTGCTGCATGAAATATTCCTGGTTATTGACCTTTGACCCGAGTCGATTTGTCCCAAGCTTGTTGGCAGGTGTGCGAGTTTAACCCTGATCACTTCGTGCCAGAATGCTGTTTGTTGGCAGCATCCTCATCCTCAATCGTAACCCGTCCCAGCCAGGCATCATCGTCTTCTTATCGATCTGCCATCGATTCGATTTAGAGTAACACAGTGATCCATGAAATCTCTACGGAAGCCCTGAGAGGATACCAAAATAAATCTTTGGTGATCCATTTTCTAAGTTTGATCTAAAGTGCTTTTTCTCCTTTTGTTCATGATTTAAAAACAGCTGAAAAAAGTTTTTTGCCAGAATTATCTTTTAAGTTCCTTAAAAAAAAAAAAATGTCATCTGTGAAATTGGTGGAGAAAAAAGTTTTGTCCAGTCAAACATAAATTAGTCCTATTTAGAAGATGTAGTGGTGATAATGAGTATTACAACAATCCAACACCAACAAATGTTCAGAGAAAAAACATTAATAAGATTAGAATTATAATAAAAAATGACCCTGGCAAAAGTTTCTAAATGATACACAGGAGAGAAAACGTTACAGTTAGACTTAGAAAATGAATCACCAGAAATGTATTTTCTAACTTGCCTCTCAGGGCTTTCGTACATCCCAGCTTCTCATGTTTTTGATATTATTAGACACTTTATGTTGACCGCAACATGTAAGGCATACATCCACGAGTCGGGTCAAAACACACTTTCTCTTCATTGTCATAACACGACCGATCATCTCTGAACTTGTATGTCTGTCTTTTCTCTGTTCCTCCCAGACTCCGCTGTTTATTTCATGTTGTTTGTCATTATTCACATCTCAATAACATTTACAGCGTTCCTGACTCCCAGCGGAACTTTCTAAAACTAAAAATCATTATGAGCTTTTTCTTTTCTTTTTTCCCCACTAACCCTCTGTGTCTTTCTGTATTTTCTCTGTGTGTTTGTGTGTGTGTGTGTGTCTGCTTTTCAGAGAGTGAGGTGTGACAGTGACGTACTAACCTTCCCCAAATGAGCCCTGCTGCCTACTTCCTGCCCCTCCCACCGCTGCTCATCATCCAATCACCAAGCCCCACTGCCTCTCTGCTTCCTTAGCAACTGCTGTTCGATCCTGCCCTGCTCCTTGGCAACTGCAGCGTCACTCGTTCGTACGTGTTGCTTGTAACTGCACGAGCCCTTAGTGTTACATTCACCATTCACAGCATTTTCAATATCAAACTTTAAAGTGGCAAGAGACAAGTTTTTTGCTTTAACTTACCATGATGACGTAAAGGTTATTGCACAATGTAATGACTGTAGAATAATGACACCATCTGTGTTTAGATTAGTTCCTATAAGCTATAAGTTTCACTCAAGAAAATGAAGGCTCCATTTACGGCACAAAGGAAGTGCGTCAACCATTTTGCAATCAACACAGGAAGAGGATAACGCTTTTGTTTCCTCAGTAGCGATCTGTAGTTTCCCCCAGTTACTAAAGAGTATCAATGTCAGTTATTATCCCCCAGTAGTGGAAGTGGTGGACGGTGGAACAACCGGAGTAACTGTGTAAAACAGACTGCAGTGTGTCCTGTGTTGTGGTGCCAACTCTTTGGCAATGAAAGTAGCCAGCAGTTGCGCCAAAAGTCGGTAATGATGACGTCATATGCTCATTTGCATATTTGTTAAGACATTAAGGCATTCATTTGCACAAAGCTTAGTGGTTGTGTCGGTTGCAGCGAGGGAGAGAGGCCAGAAGAGCTTTGGACGATTTCTCTGAGCAGCATTGGGAATGAATTACAATGTCGTGTATTTGAATATATTTCTTGCTTTTTTTCTCTGATGGTCTGAATAAGTCTCCAAATGTGTCACTGGTAGTTACTAGGCTCTGAGAAAAAGTGACGTGGTTGTCTTTGCAATAGCTACAGCAACAATATTAATGAATTGGAAACGCTGGGGGGGAAGTTTACCATGAATTAAATGAGTTTACTGGTGAACAAGGTGACGTTAAAATGTCATATTTTGACCTGCATCTTTATGAAATGCTCTTTCCTGAACAAAGACAGACTTTTTCCCCTTTTTTGTTTTCTCCTCACACTGCGCTACTCATCCCTCCATCATCCAGCCATTGAGTCATCGCTGTGTTCATCCATTCATCCTTCACAACCAATCTTCCTCTTCTGCCTCTCACTTGCTCTCCCCCTTCCGTCTCTCTCTCCAGGAACACAGTGACTACTCCCCTCCCTCCCCAACATCCTCCACCTTCTACTACCCCTTCGAGCCGGAACTACAACCCCCACAATCCTCCTCCGGCACCGCATCAGCGGGCCCTCAGCTTCACTCTGGACACGCACCACCAGGACAACTTCCTGGGCCTGCTCCCGTGGAGGCTGAGTGGCGTCCAGCCTGTGATGATGCCCTTACCTTCGGCGCGCTCCCGCCTGTCGCTGCAGGAGACGGTGCAGTCGTCGAAGTAGCAGAGGAGGAGGAGTCACCGTGGAAACGGCGCAGCGAAATCGCTCGGCTGGGGTTTGTCGGCAGCGGTGGTGGGGAGGAGCTGAACAGTCGCACCACCAAGACTTCTGACCTGCAGATGACCCTGATTTGACGATGCAGATGATTGATAATCATACACATACACACTCCTTCACAAGCTCCATGTGCGGAGACTGCTGTGCGTGCTTCGTGACTACCTGACCGGCCAAATGAACCTTCTACAAGACTTCCTGGGACCATTCTTTTGTATGTGTGTGCACACGTGGAGTAGGACCTTCTTCCTCTGCTCTTTTCTCCTTCCCTTTTGTCTTCCTGGATATTATTTACAAACAAAACCTGCTGTCGTGCAAAGAAAAAAATCTTCGATATTGTACAGTGAAGTTTTGAAATGTTTCAGTAGCGCAAACACCAGGAACCCTGCTCATCGCACGATGATGGGCTGGTTTCGTGATTCATGTAAGAAACAGACAAACCAAAGTTTGCAGTCATGTGTTGTTGTTTTTTACAAGCAGCGGCTCAGATGTTACAGTGTCGACTCCGCTGAGAGACTGACTAATCCAGCTTCTCACTTTATTTTGTTCAACAATCCCGCTTGATGTTAATAACTCTTCAATCTTAAATTTCCTCTGGAGAACCTTTACTTTGTCTCACTCACCTAAAAGGTCATCCTGTCAAACACAAGCTTTAGAGATCCAAAGTCCAGATACACTGAGCGTGCACTTATTGACCAATACATTTACTGCTGTTGTCGAAAGAAGTTGAATCTGTAAAATGTTTAAAAAAACAAGGAGCAACAAAACATCATGGTCTTTTTGAAGACAGTTAATGGATTTTTAAAAAGTAATCATAAGCCAGGAGGTCATACGTTAGGGCCTGGTCACTGGTGAAATGAGATGACAAAATAGCTCAATTTCAAAAGCACTCGCTACAATCAATGGATTCACTCGTGGAGCTGAACGAATTCTGCTTATGTGTAGAGTTACACTCTAAAGTCCAACATGGAAAAATCATATTGTTGCAGCATGACCTCACTCATTAAGGTTTCTTTTCATCTATAGTGCAATCATTGCATCATCTACAAATGCAGTATCTATGAAAGTATGTGGGTTTTACATGCAAGTGAAAACACTCGATTTATAAAATGCCAACGTTTCTTAAAAAGGAAACCCGCTCGGCTTTCAGAATTGTCAAGATGAATTTAGAACATTTTCTAAATTCATAGAAAATTGTCAACTATTTTGGTAATCGATTAATCATTAAAGTAATTTTTAATGCGAAAATAGCAGAAAAGGCAGTTTATAGCTTTCAGCTTTTCTCTGTTTTATACAGTCTTAAAGTGAATATCTTTGGGTTTTGGACTGAAAACAACACATTTAAGGACATGGCCTTGGACTTTGAGAAACTGGGATGGACCATTTTCTGACATTTTATAGACCAAATAATCTATTAATCCAGAAAAGAATGGGCAGATTAATCTATAATAATTGTTAGTTGCAGCCCTAAAATCTTTCAACCGGGGCAAATGCCTGAAATGTACAAAAGCAGTGACATTGACGACTTTGATAAATGCACATTCTTCGCTGTGCAAAGCACAAGAGACTCTTAGCTGCTTCCAGTAAAACATCTAAATGTTTCTGGTCAAAGTAAAGATGAGACGACTTAAAGCGGCAGTAATAAAAGGCTGCTGTAGACTGAAGTGTTGAGGAGCTGCTTTTTGTTCCGCTCACCAGCTTTAATCACCTCCTGCACTGTATCACCGTTTCTTTGTAACTCCATCAGATGTTGATGTATTTGTGTAAATGTTTTTAGTTTAAAGATGTGGGGTGTTCTGACTCCAACTCATATTGTTGATCTGGTAAATGTTGTTTTTGGACTTGAGGGAGCTGCAAGAAAGCAAAAAACTCAGCAGCCATTTTCTTGTTTAGTCGCTGCACACTGGGTGTTGGAAGCTGGTTTTGGGTGATTTTTTTTCCTGTTCTTATGTGCTTTTAGTTGAATTATTCACAGTGATGAATTGCTTTGGGGGGAAAAAATCTACATATATATATATGTTGTTTACTGACTTTTATAAACACGTGTGTCCCCCCCCCCACACACACACACACAGACACAGACACACACACCGACACACACACCACTGTTGTTCCCTGTTAAACATAAGCTGGGTAAAGTGCCTGCATTGTTCTTTCTAAAGAGTTGATAAAGATGAGCTGTTTTGACCCTTTTTAATGTGTACTGGATTCTAACACCATGTGCTCTGTTTATTAAAAGAAATTAGAAAATGATTTTAACTGGATTCAGGTTTCTTCTTTGTTAATCCTAAGAAGTTGACAACTCCCATGATCCCACGCTACTTCACAACGTCACCAAACCCCTCGCGGCAGAAGTTACATATTGTGCATTTAAGGTTCATGGAGAAAAGTAACATGTAGCAGTTAAAGTTAACTTATGGCCGTATTCTGCATTGTTCCTATTGTCAACAAATCTCATGAAAAGATCAAAACCAACAAAGATAGTCAGAGTCTAAAACTGTCGGACTTTCTGTCTGTGGCACTCGGACTGAAGATCAGTGGTTTCTAAACCTAAGACCTAAACCTTTGTAAACACCTCACAAATGTAGAGTTACATTTATATTTATAAAAATAAAAAAGCTCAGTGATTGCATAATTGTAGTTTTTAGAAAACATTTCTTAAACAGGAGGAAATAGTGCATTTGTTGGGGACTATTTTCAGTGGTGGATTAATACACATCTGGTGATCTAGTAGAGTGATTTCCAATCGGAGGAATGTGTACCCCACAAGGTAGTGTCTCCCCTTAAAAGAGACTAAACATTGATATTTCACTATACAGTATGTTATGTATGAAACATATTTTAGTTGTGTTATAGTAATGTTTTTTATATCATTAATATGGTTAAATAACATAAATTTTACATTTACAACACATTTGGATCATGGTGTTTACATCCTTCAGTGAGGAGCTGGTGTGTATATGTCCACTAGATATCACTGTTTACAAATGCTGTAAATCTTCCTACATACAGTGTGTCACTTCATTTCCTCCTTTGTCCTGATGATCAGGAAGCCTCCATTCTTCATGCTGTTCCTCATAGGGTGGAGGCTCTCCAAATAATAAACGCTCCTGAGGCGGTTGTTGGTCATTAGGTCATGATTCTTGGACGCCAGCTGCAGAGCGTCAGTCCCACGGCACCGTGTCATGCTGCAGTCACGCCCCACACCTCAAGGAGTTGTGTAAGATGAACATCATGTACCTGTTGGAGACAAACACTGAACAACCCCGTTTGAAATTCCTCTTGGTATCTGTAGAGTTTATTTAGATTTATTTCTCTTTCTTCCACATTGGGGCCAAAGAAACACTTATTTAGCTTTTTTCAGTTTCTACATTAACTTTACATTGCAGCTTTTCTCAGGTTAGAATAAAGATGTTTACTATTATTTCATCATTATTCATTTAAGTTCAGCTAGACCACATGTTCCTCAGTGTATGAATCACACAGAATCATTGTTTAACTGCTCTCCGTGGGCATGTTGCACTTTGGGCCACGTCCCAATCAATGATCTTAGAGCCTGAACACACACAACGTGGTGGAGCAGACAACTTTTAGTTTTCTATGAGAAGTTTCTAGTTCCTGGCCAGGAGCATGATGGGTGGGTAGCGCAGAGGGCGGGGCTGCCTGAAAGAAAATTGTTACGTGGTAACCAATCACATATGAGATCTGTCATATATTCATTGTGAATACATTTAAATTGCAGTTTATTTTAGTTATTTTACTTATTTTTAGATGTTTGCTTTGATTGATTGGTTGAATAATCCTGATTTTGCGTTCAAACTTTTGATTATGCATGTTCCATATCTATATCCATATTTATTTATTTGTTCAACATTGTGCTGTTTTTTTCTTCTTCATTGCATCATTTACACTGTGTTCATGGAAAAGGCCTTGTAGTCGCACACTACCTGATTCGTTTTGACAAATTCACCAGATTCTGACTAACAGCCAGTTAATGATAACTTCACATGAATCCAAATTGTGGAGACAAATGTAACTTTAGGAGAGTAATCCTTGCCAAAAGCACAGAACTGTTATTACAGGTGCCAAAAGTGATTATAGACAGGCAAAATATGTTATTTGTCAATGTGTGTTGGTGTCTATGTAGCCGGGATGCATACGTCTAAACACTGCCCCCACATCATTATGTAACATCTGTTCTTCTCCAGCTGTTACAGTAAGCGCTGTTAAAATATCCACACACATATTTCCAAATCAGGTTCAGTTTATGTGTACTGCTGAGAGAAACTTCCCTAAATGACCCTGCGTTATTCATTCCTCAGGGTAACTGGCCAAACGAGGCAGGGACGTCTCCTCCAGATGTTTCCCAGAGTGGAGTTTGATATCTGAAAACATTACAGCGATTTAAAACCTCAGGTTTCGGAGTCAGTTCCTCAGAATCAAAGAGCTAGAGCTCCCTTTTGAATCTACCGAAGTTTGTCAATCAGGCAGAATACATCTGTTTTAAACCTCAGGTAGTCCTTTCCTAAATGCTATTGCAAACACGTTAATGTTAACATTTTGAACCTCGAGGAAACCTTTATGTCCAGCAAAGATGTAATTTTAAGTCATAATGAAGTTCTAATTGCATTTACAAGTTTTTGGAAATCAACTCCTCCACTCTTCCACTTGCTGTTGAAATGCAGAAAATAAATCAAGTTTTAATCAAGTTCATATTTTGGAAAGGCAACACTGACATCACATCATACTACTGCATTTAACTATGAAACACTGGTTCCACTGTAAGTGCCATAACAACAAATCATTCCCCATTTTATAAGCCAAGAACTCCTGTTAAAAGTTGGTGTCACTTTCTCAAATGAGGCACAGATTTAAAACCAAATCCATACAAAGGTTAAAGAGAGAGGTTCACGTCGGGTTGGCCCCTGGCCCAGCCAAAGATCCGCTCGATCCCCACCGTTAATGGCTCTTTTGGAGCAAGCAGCCTTGCTTTCAGTTGCTCTGCTCATTGCCTGTCCCTCCTCATATAAAAAGCTAAGAAAACTCCCCCAGATGAAGTTTGGATGTGAGACACACCATCTGTGACCTTTCATTAAGTAGCAGAGTCTGCACATCTCACTTTGTACACATACATTCAATATGAGTAGTAATACTAATACTTAATAATAATACATGACAAAATGTTTCCCATATGCTTGCATCATAACTTACACAAAATTGTGTTACTTATTTTCTCCTTGAAGGGCAAAACATTTTGGTTTTTGCACCGATTCCTCCAAACTACAAAGATGAAGCATTACATCAGGCCAATTCAACTAGCGGCTCACGGGCCGTACTCGGCCCTTCTGAACTTTTTTCTGGCCAGCAAGAGGTTGCATGCAAATCGGCCTGACATGTATAGCATACAGTATATCTCAAAAGTGAGTACACCCTTTAGATTTTTGCAAATATTCTGTTATATCCTTTCAGGGGATAACATTATCCTACTGAAACTTTGATATAACTTAAAGTAGTCAGTGTGCTGCTTGAATAACAGTATAGATTTATTGTCTTTGAAAATTACTCAGTACACAGCTGTTAATGTCTAAACAGCTGGCAACAAAAGTGAGTACACCCCATAGTGAACATGTCTAAATTGTGCCCAAAGTGTCAATATTTTGTGTGACCACCATTGTTATCTAGCACTGCTTTAACCCTCCTGGGCATGGAATTCACCAGAGCTGCACAGGTTGCTTCTGGAATCTTCTTCCACTCCTCCACGACGACATCACGGAGCGCACGGATGTTGGACACCTTGCACTCCTCCACCTTCCTCTTGAGGATGCCCCACATGTGCTCAATTGGGTTTAGGTCTGGAGACATACTTGGCCAGTCCATCACCTTAACCTTCAGCTTCTTCAGCAAGGCCGTTGTCATCTTGGAGGTGTGTTTAGGGTCATTATCATGTTGGAAAACTGCCCTACGGCCCAGTTTCCGAAGAGAGGGGATCATGCTCTGCTGCAGGATGTCACAGTATATATTGGAATTCATGTGTCCCTCAATGAAATGCAGCTCCCCAGTGCCGGCAGCACTCATGCAGCCCCAGTCCATGATGCTGCCACCACCATGCTTGACTGTAGGCAAAACACATTTGTCTTGGTACTCCTCACCAGGGTGCCGCCACACACGCCGGACACCATCTGACCCAAACAGGTTTATTTTGGTCTCATCAGACCACAGGACATGGTTCCAGTAACTCATGTTCTTGGATTCATTGTCTTCAGCAAACTGTTTGCGGGCTTTCTTATGCATCGGTTTCAGAAGGGGCTTCTGTCTGGGGCGACGGCCATACAAACCGATTTGATGCAGTGTGCGGCGTATGGTCTGGGCACTGACAGGCTGACATCCCACTTCTGCAACCTCTGCAGCAATGCTGGAAGCACTCGCACGTCTATTTTTGGAAACCAACCTCTGGATATGACGCTGAGCACGTGGACTCAACTTCTTTGGTCGACCCTGGCGAGGCCTGTTCCGAGTGGAACCTGTCCTGGAAAACCGCTGTATGATCTTAGCCACTGTGCTGCAACTCATTTTCATGGTGTTGGCAATCTTCTTATAGCCAAGGCCATCTTTGTGAAGCGCAATAATCCTTTTTTTCAGCCGCTCAGAGAGTTCCTTGCCATGAGGTGCCATGTTGTCCAGCATTCAGAGAGAATTGTGCCCAAAACACCAAATTTAACAGCCCTGCTTATCATTTACACCTGCATCCTTGTAACACTAACGAGTCACATGACACCAGGGCGGGAAAACAACATCATTGGGCACAATTAGGACATGTTCACTATGGGGTGTACTCACTTTTGTTGCCAGCTGTTTAGACATTAACAGCTGTGTACTGAGTAATTTTCAAAGGACAATAAATCTATACTGTTATTCAAGCAGCACACTGACTACTTTAAGTTATATCAAAGTTTCAGTAGGATAATGTTATCCCCTGAAAGGATATAACAGAATATTTGCAAAAATCTAAAGGGTGTACTCACTTTTGAGATATACTGTATATAAAACCAAGGCCTGATTCACACCAAATCCGGCGATGCGGCAAAAACGCAAGTGTTTCCATCCCACTCCGAGCTGCAGCAGCGTCCGGAAGAAAACACACTCTGTCCGCACCTGCCATCGGCTCAGTCAAGCTCACGCTGCACACTGGGTTGGCAGGCCACAGAGAAAGTCACTCCCTTACTTTAGCTCGGCACGCTAACAACACGCTTCAAGATGTCTCTCTCCAAGCCAAAGAAACCTAGAGTTGATTCTGAAAATCACCACTTCCAGAGCGAATGGACTGACAAATAGATTTACTTTGCCAGCTGCAACAAGTAATAATCTGGTGGGTTTATCGTGCACAAATGTATTTCTGTGATGAAAGAATACAACGTGAAGAGGCACTACAGGTCAAGTCACGGCTCGTTTCCTGCCAGGCTCAGAGGAACGGAGAAGGAAAGTTCAGGGACCGTTAGCATCATTTAATTAGTCAAGTGGCTTTTGGTCGCTTTTGCCCAGAACAAGAGAGCCACGATAGCAGCCCTGCTTTGTTTTAGTTCTCTCCCATCCTTTCCTCCGCTCTGTTTCTGTACACGTATTGTGTGTGTGTGTGTGTGTGTGTGTGTGTGTGTGTGTGTGTGTGTGTATGTGTCGCGAAACAGAGCAGAGGAGAGAATGTGAATGCGCAAAGCAGTAAACACTGAAATGTGCACATAAACTAGATAATAACATTTAATAAAAGAGCATCTGTTCAATGTGAAAAGTGAGTTGTGAATATATAAAATACATTTTAAAAATACCTTGAATTTCAGGGGGGGGGGGGGGGGGGGGGGGGGGCACAGCATGAGCCCTCACCACTATGCTGAAATAGCTAAATCAAGACAGTGTAATTTCTCTCACTGACTCAAACAGGCTCAACATGACAGAAGTCTGATATGTTTGTAGTTCTATAGGAGTACATCACCTGACTACTCAGGCATGTAATGCATTCTTAGTGTAAATGCAAAGACACATCTGTTTTATGATTCAAACAAGCCTACTTACTGTAACATTGTAAAAGTTTATCCTACATATGTATGTTATTGTGAGTCTGATGCTACTGTTTTACTATCTTCTATTTGCATTTAGTATTTCATTTTATGGATATGGACTTGTTTTCAAAGCACCTTATGTATGTTTGGAAGTGTTGAGGATATTATAAACAGGGCTACTTACTGGTAAAGTGATGAATACTGTTTTATTATATTCATCTTTCTACATGAGTGGACATGGACCTGTTGGGAAACAACTCTCGTCTCCTTGGTTTTAAAGATGCAACATTTTGCACTTTTGTGTGAAGCTTTGTAGCCATAGCTTTCCTACTGTTCTGAATGGACTGTTGCTTTCTGTAATGAATTATGGTGATACAAATAAAGTGAAACAAGGGGATGCACGTGACTAGTTCATTTCATGTATTAGTAACTGTTAACACTACTGTAAGTAAGAGTTATTTGTAGTGGTTCATTGACAAAGTATTGTGTGGCCCACAAACCCCCAGTGATTTTCCTATTCGGCCCTCTTGCTAATGAAGTTGAACAGCCCTGTACTACATGAACACAAATGTGAACTAGGCTAAGATGAGGGAATCTTCATTCGTAGTTCAAGCTTTTGCAACAAGTAAAATTTCAACGAAAAGTTCAGCCGTGTACAATGAAGTAAGCTGTGTGCAGTCAGTGAAGCGGCTGGTGCATGTTGTAGGCTACTTGTCGTCAGATAACAACATCTTATTACCAGCAGCTGTTATCGGTCGCAGATAAGGAATAGTTCAACATTTTTGAAAATATGCTTACTAAATTGCCGAGAGTTAGATGAGAGGACTGATACCACTGTCATATCTGTAAGTAAAAATAAATCTACCACCAGCAGCCTGTTAGCTTAGCTTAGCATGAAGACTGGGAACAGGGAGAAACAGCTAGTTAGTATCTGTCTGAAGATAAAGAATACCTTTCGGTGCCACATATTGCCAAAATATTCAGAGAACCGCTGCGTCGCAGATAGTTTCTATTTTCTCCATGTGCCAAGAGCGAATAATGTAAGAAAACACACTGATCATTTTCTATAAAAAATATATTATATATATGATCTGATTGTGATAAATGATACAATATGCATCCCAAGCTTGCCAACCCTTTTGACTTCCCTGCTGTTCTCTCCTGGAGTTTCAATTCCGCAACACATGATCAATTAAAAAAATCTGGAGTCTTGTCTCCAATAAAACCACAGCCTCTTTAGGAACTTTACCTGCAGGAACCAGGGACTACATTTAGTTCCAGGACCGTAGGCCCTAAAAAAGTTCATTCTCTGCGGTTATAGTACTTTTCAATGACCAAGGATCCTCTGTTTTTCAGATGTCATTCAGATACATGTTTTATTTATTCAGTTCCTTAGTTCCTTGGACTAAGGAACTAAAATGTCAAAAAGGGCCTTTTGTTGATTTGTTATGACATATTTAATCAACAATATTGTACTTCAAAGGAGCCCTGAATTATGACACAGCTCAGAAAGATACGTTCTCATTCTGCCTTCTTATTCTATGTCTACTTATTACACTAAACTAAACAACATGTACTGGCAGCACCTGCCTCGCACATTGTGTCCTGCACTTCCACCTCAGGTGGAGTCTTCCAGTCAGGTTGCCCTGATCTTAGGCTATCGAACAGTTGTATCTATCTAATCTATCACACTCCTGCTGAAGCACCAGGAAGTTGTTACACAACCTGCCGTCCTCCCACTGTGATTGACATTCAGCAGTATACTGAGGCTTAATCAGCGCTGGACTCTCGTCTGTCTAATGAGGCAACCGCCACTCATCACCTAACAAGACAAATGGGAGTGAAGCAGATCCTGGCTCAGAGTTTATATTTGAAATGGGTCCCTGCTGATAGACTTCAGAGGAGAAGACCATGTGTTCCTTCACAGAGAAAGACAGAAAGCAACCAGTTGCTGCCAGTTCAGGATTTAAAAACGAGTTGTGACGCTGCCAGTAAGAACAACACGAGAGCAAAACAAAGAGTCCTGCACTGGAGCCCCGCTGCTGTAAGTTCAGTCCAGAAACCTCTACATCAAAGTGAAAGCTGCTTTATTTGCTTTTAAGTGTGGCAACATGAGCATAATATAACATTTTAAACCCAGGGGAACAAAGCAAGTCACCTTGGCCATCTAGCCCATCTACAAGGGATGTCAGCTAGTATTGGCCATGTGGCTGCGTTATGGGAATATCTGGGAAGACAGTGACCATATATACAGCTGATCAGTCATGTGAGGTAAATGTTTGCTACGTCTGAAATTATTCGGCAAAATTATTTCAATAATCCTTTCAGCACATCGACTCTTTATCGTCAATGGCAAACACCTCAAGTGCGCAATTGAGGAAGATTTATCAAATGTTGCCATTTCCAAACAGCTTGCAATACTTCAAAATGTGCATGAAGAATGTGTGAATGGAAACATAGCTAGTGTAGCTTTTAGTTTTCAGAGAGCTAACTCTGTCTGAACAGATGCTGTTCACACAGCAGCCAGTTTAAGTCAGACCTGAATATACAAGATGGACCAGAAACCTAAAACCTGGTTCAGGTCAGGTTGGGTTCTTGATCTGCGAAGGTTGTCTATGTCCAGCTAGCAACATGAGAGAATACAACCAGGAGAGTGTTTTCTAAACAAGGTTTAAGATTTTGAAACCACTACTGTTACTTCCACAGGAAGAATAACTGTTTCTGGTTCTTCTGTTGATCTGTTTCAGGTTGTAAATTGTGTCCTCGTTGAACTGTCTGATCGGGAAACCTCGGATTCATCATTGTTTGTCTTGATTTAGACCAAAATCAGCATCAAAGACGTGATGTTATTGTAATTACTAATTTGCTGCCAAAATCCAAAACCAGAAACATGGTGAAACGAAATGTTGCAGAGCGGCTCTGACATGAGGACTTCACTGGACTGTTTGGACGGATGGGAGGAGGCCTGAGTCATCTGAGACAAATAGTCTCAGACGTAAACACAAGCACGCTCTGTTCAGGCCTGACAGCTGCATGTTATCATCTGCCAAGTCTGACTTTGTTGTTCTCTCTTTTGTCTTTTTCACGCTCTATATATATATATATATATATATATATATATATATATATATATATATATATATATAATATTAGTGCTGGACTACTCAACTTGAGAGGAATTAGATTGATATTTTACACACACACACACACACACACACACACACACACACACACACACACACATACGCACACACACGCACACACACGCACACACACGCACACACACACACTTTAGGTTTCCAGGAAGAGCAGAGCATTTGAACGGCCTCCAGCGGACTTCACATCATAAACAGGAATGATGAGCTGTCCAACTGACGCTGGAGCTGGGGAGAGGCAGGCAGAGGACATATCCACTGGGAATGGAGATTTTGTTAATTTATTACATTTTATATCTGTGAATTCTGGCTCATTTTACATGCATGACTCATAAAAAAACAGTTTCAATTTCCAAAGTCAATAATGAACTTTCAATCTCAACTTTTAAACCAACATGGATTAGAAGTACTTTAAGTGCTCAGAAAAAGAACATGTTAAAACAGTTCCATGGGCAAAGACCTTCTCCTGAGGAAGACTATGATGATCAAAAGCTCCAGAACAGATATTACCTTTAGAATGAGATTGTTTGTTTCCAAAGGAATAAACTTTCAATCTTAATTTTAAAATCATGGAAAGAAATGTTTCCAAACATCGTTCCAAGTTATTTTCCAAGCAGCACAGAAAACAACTGACATGTCTAATTCACTCAGTAAAATGAATTAAGAAAGACAACTTCTTATTATTGTTTCATATCAATTTCATCTAAAAGTAAAAATGTATTTTATGGATAAAAGTTCACGTATTTTTCTTTTATTTCTCTTCTCATGTGGATCCTGAAAGTTATTACAAAATGCAGACTGCTTTATTTTTTTTAGAAATTCTCCAATGAATGTTCGTTGCTGTTACATCACACCATCTTGTGACAGGAAATTAGACATCCAACGGTCCGTGTGTGAGGAGAAGAATCACATTATGCTCGTTCCCCCAGTGCATTGTTTATTGTATAACAGAGTTCAATCATGTATTAAAAGTATGAGACTACATGCACTCTTGGCAAGACCTGCATCTGTTAAATTGTTCCTTATGATGCTGGGGATCTGGGAATCCTTCAAGAATCCACGGGACTCATTCAAAACCCTGTGAACTACTTTAATGGCCAATAGCACCTCGAGTCCCCTGGAAGTCCTTCAATGACCACTGGGACACTTTTGGTGGGCCTCTGGAACTCCTTTAGGAATTTCTGCAACTCTTCCATGACTGATTGTTGAAATGAAAGGGCCAGAAGAAACCATTCAGGGTAACTGAAACCCATTCAAGGATCCAAGGAACTTATTAAAGAACTACTTTATCACCTCTTCATACTGTAGTCGCCAGAAACCGTTTCAATGACTATAAGTACCTATTCAAAGAACCTCAGACCCCTTCAAAGATCGTTGATTCACCTTCAAGTAGAGATGAAACAGTATGAAAATGACCAAAATGATCACGCTTATCAGTATTAGCGCCTTGAGATTGCTTTTAGCTTTGAAAGGCGCTTTACAAATACAATTTATTATTATTATTATTATTGTTATTTTTATTATTATTATTATTATTATTATTATTATTATTATTATTATTATTACGGTATTTTTAAAATGTGCTAGAATGTTCAAAAAGTTATGATCTACACTAAAATCATTTCACTAAGTTTTTATATTGAAAACCACAAATACAATTATCAGCACTATGCAGTAGCCAAAACCTCATCTAAACATTAAAACCATGAAAGCCGGCTTTAACATTTTCTTTCAGCTTGTTCTGCAGACAGGGTGGCCATCTTCAGTCAAGTTTCCCTCAGCATTTTTACAAAAAACAAAATAAGACTACACTTCAGACTGTGTCCTCTTAGTCCGGAGCGCTGTCCTTGCCTTCCACCATGTTTTTTAATTTACGCAAAACAAACCTATGTTGCATGCTGTCTTTGAGAGTGTTGGACAGTATTTACCGTGAGTTTTTCAATGTGCGGTAATCAAACATGGTTTTAATGATTATAAAAATTTGAAACGGTAAGACATAATACCGTCTATAATATTACCAATTTTTTATCTTTAAACCGTTTCATCCCCTTCAAGTATTGTTGGAACCCCTTGAAGGATTCATGAAGTTTCTTCAAGACCCCTTGAACCATTGAAAGAGCCATTGGAGCCCATCTAACACCCAGCCCCTGCAAGGATCCATGAAACTCCTTCCAGGATGCCTGAAAGTCCTTCAAGGGTTGCTTGAATTCATTCAATGACAATTTCCATCCCAGACAACTAGTGGCCACTGGATCACCTTCATGTTTCATTAGGACACTTTCAAGGGTCCCTGGAAAGTCCCCATATACCTTTATAATTCCTCCAATGACCACTGGAAACTCTCAGGGGATCACTGGAACCCCTTCAAGGACCCTTTAAATCCCCTTTAAAGACCCCTGGAACCAATTTAAAGAAACTTGGAAATCTCTCAAGTACCTTGAGGAACATTAGTGTTCCTATCCTTGTTCAGGCGGTGAGTCCTGAGATCATCAACACTATTCACTCTCCCTTAGATCCTCTGGAGTAAGTTTCCATGGTGCTGAGGGTGACAACATCAACACGCACAAACAGAGAGACAGAAAAATGGATGAAAATCCCCTCTACATCACGTCTTCTCTCGGACTGATGAGACGCAGCGGGAGCAGCTGAATGGCCCTGAGGGTTCCGAGTGATCAAATAATATGGCAGGGCGTTTTAAAAAACTAAGAAAAAACTCTGGCTTCCAGACGCCGAGCTGCTCCTTTAATCCTATGTGGATATATATATATATATATAAATATAGGTGGATGACCGACCAGTCTGTGTTGGATGGCAATAAAAGGTTAAGAAAAAAGTGGTGGACGAAGTACTCAGACCTTTTACTTAAGTAAAAGTAGTCATACAGGGTAGAAATACTCTGTTAAAAGTAAAAGTCTTGCATTCAAAATGTATATTAAAAAGTACAAAAGTAGTAGCATCAAAATGAACTTAATGTACGAAAAGTAAAAGTACTTATTTAAAATAATTGATGAATGACAGACAGAATGAGAGTGGTATAAGAGTTGTAACTATTCCTTTAATCTTCTTTATCCCCTGTGGGACATAAGGCCACAATGCCCTCCCATCGTTCCCTATCCTTGGCAACATGTTGAGCCGCCCCTTAAGTTAAGTACATCTTGGCTACCTTGCCCGTCACAATTCTGCTCAGCGTCATTTTCCATCTTCCAGGTTTTCTTTTGACTGAAGGAGTCTGTGTCAGAGCAACCTTTGGGATGTGATCTACCTCCATTTGAAACATATGTTCCAGTCATTAGATTCGCTTCTGCCTTATTTAATTAATGATGGTCTGGCTTTTTTCCTCTTCTGTATAACTTCTTTTTGTAGAAATGTTCTTCATTATTTATAAATAAAGAGATTTTGTAGCTCATGAGACAAACTATTCAAAAGTCCAAGTTGTGACAACCAACAGTTGAATGACAAGTTACGAATTTGGCAAATCTGATAAGATAGAAAATGGATGAGATGCAACAAAGGTCCTTGGGTGGAATCATACCACGGTCACTGCGGTTATATGGTATGTGTCTTCTCACTCAGCTATCATGGCCCCTCAAATATTCATATAGTGACACACACACACACACCTACACACACACACACACACACACACACACACACACACACACACACACACACACACACACACACACACACACACACACACACGCACACACACACCTCTAATCGGCTCGGTTTCCTTGGCTTCTCCCTGCAATAACTCTGCAGCCGCTGGAGCCTGCTGACACAAACACAACAGTGGCAGCTCTGTGGTGTCGAGCCAAGCGGGAAGGAAATGAGCCCAGCAGAGGCCGGTCAGTCATATTACAATGCGTGGAGGGACTGTAGAACTGATTGTTCTACACAGTCTAGAAACAGGGAGCTGAGTGAAAAAGCCTGTTGTGGCGCGGCTGTAAATACATACAATACATTTGTCGCAAAAAGTATGGAAGACAAAATCGGACTTACAAAGATAAATGCACGGATGAACAACAATGGCACTTCCAAAGCGCAGACCTCAGCCAAGGCCAATGCTGCATTCACATTGTGATGAAGCATTAACTCGATCACTAAAAATTTGCTTAGCCTTTTTGTTAAGAAAGATAAACAGTTTTTCAGTTCTTTATTTCATTTATGGTTCTAATTTCAATTGACCAAGACAAGGTACCATTGCATTAAACATATTAACAGACAAGCTGTCAGGAAAGACATAACCTGAATTTGAGTCGCCGATGCCTAAAGAGGAAGTGCCCCTTAGCTGAAGGCATTATATGTGGTGTGTGAGTGGGCGGGCTATATGCGGTAATTAGTTGATTGATGGTGTTGGCAGCTATTTAGGATAAAAATACTGACGGATGTATTGGTAGTTTGTTGTTTTGAGGGTGCGGTATTTGGGTTAACATGTTAAAGAATGTACTGAGGCCTTGTTGTGATGTTTAAGATGAGATTTAAACATGTATATTTGTTAAACTTGTAGACTCTCTGTTCTGGAGTGCCGAGCTGATTGGCCGGTTTGAACTGAGAGGGCGGACTTTATGGCAATATATGTGGGTGGTTTTTCCTTTGTTTCGGGGGAGAAAGAGTAGCTCCAATACGGTGCGGATAAGAAAGAACGTTTTGTTTCATTGAGTCATATTATTTGTTGTGGTTTATTTTGGATGGCTGGAAAATAAAAGTCCTTATTTTCTAAGCGAACCTGTCTGCCAGAGTAATTTTGCTTTTCATCACGTTTGATGCTACCCTGCACCTCACTTTGCAACATTTTGGTGTCAGGAGTGGGATTTAATACACCTGTGTAGAGTCAGTGTTGGAATACTGACTAAATGAGAGGTGTAGGACGTGGAAGGACTCATGTGGCAAGAAAAAATGCCTTGGCAGACATGGAGGATGGAAAAGTTCAAAGGACAATGGAGGGTGAGCCATCACCTGATGGAGCCATGGCTGCTGAAGGTGAAGAAGATGAAGAACTGGCGGTCCGCCCAAAATTGGTTACAGCCCGTGACGCAGATGAGGAACTCTCTGCACAAAAGTTCTTTGAAGAAATGAGAGAGTATATGCGTCGGTCTAAACAAACTGAGATGATACTTTTTGAAGAAATTAAACCACTGGGAAGGGATATGGTATCGAAGTCTATGCAGGACTGTATGCAGTATAAGTTATGAACGGCCTGTTCAACATTATCCCCTTTCCATGACTTCTGGTGTTCCAAGGCTGCAAGCTGAAACCTCAAAACCCTGCTAACAGCTGATCCACCTGAAATATGCACTCCCCTCCAAGCTAGTGGAGCTGTCTACTCATCACCACAGTTACCAGCTCAGCTTCAACAGCATGTTGCACCACCAACCCATATGTAAGGCCCCATGTCGGTAAACCCAGAATACCTGACTTCAAAGAAGGTGAAGATCCAGAGAACTTCTTTGTTCGGTTTGAGCGGATAGCCAGAACATGGGGGTGGCAGCCAGTTTAATGGGCAGCCAGAGTGGTCACATTGTTGACAGGAAAAACTCTTGAGGCTTATGCTGGAATGGATGAGGAACAGTCAGAATACTATGAGGCTATTAAGGCTGCAGTGTTACTGAAGTTCAATGTAACAGAAGAGACTTAGAGGCAGCGTTTTAGGAGCACTGTTGCGCCTGTAGGAGAGACTGTACGAGAAACCTACAACTAGGTAAAGGAACTTTATAAATGGATGGATGCGACCAAACAGCAGCACTAAGGAGCAGATTGGTGAAACCATCATCTTGGAGCAATACCTTTGTGTGCTTCATCCAGACGTCCGCACCTGGGTAAACGAGCACTCCCCCCTGACAGGGGAGGAAGCAAAGACCTAGCAGAACGCTACACAGCAACCCACCGGGACCCTTCAATGAAAAAAGTAACTGTTGGGAAGCCAAGGTTTGGGGAGGGAAAACCTTACAGTTTGCCTGGTGTAGGAAGTATGAACACTGGGGTTGGTAAGAAACCTGTTAATTCAAACTTTATATGTTACTACTGTCAGCAACCTGGCCACAAAGTTTTTTTGTGTCCATTAAGAGAGTCAAAGTCAGTTTAGATGTATTTTGTAGCTTGTGCAGAAAGTGGTGACAATGACAATGATAATAACAGTTAATGGTTGTATGGCAAAGGCTCTGGCTGACACTGGTAGTTCACAAACCTTGGTAAAATCCAGCTTACACTTATCAAAGTGTAAATATCACGTGTTCATGGATGTAAGAAAGATTATCCTACTGCAGATGTAATGATTGATGTTGAAGGGCAAGCCTTTATGCTAATTGTTGGTGTGCTGGTTGAAAAACCTAGGCTTGTTATTCCAAAAGAGTCTCGCCAAGTAATCCTGCATTTGGGTCATACTATTCCATGGGCTGGGCATGTAGGACAGGCCAAGACCTATAAACTCATTGCTCAGTGCTTCTGTTGGCCAGGATTATACAGAGAGGTACTTGAATATTATAAAACATGCCACGACTCAGGTTGTAGCTCCCACCAAAGTTTCAGACCGAGACCAATTACAACCTTGACCTATCATCAGTGTACCTTATATGAGAATAGCCATGGATATAATAGGTCAACATAAACACTAGAACACTAGAAGTTCTCAGAAAAACCTGGCCGAACTAATGTTATGAATCACAACATTGTCGTGAAGGACACTAAACCCTTTTGCCTGAAGCCTTACAGAATTCCAGAAGGAATGATGGAACCACTGAGGAAGGAGGTGCAGGTGATGTTGGACATGGAAGTCATTGAACTGTCTAGAAGTGAGTGGTCAAACCATGTAGTGCTTGTTCCTAAGAAAAACTCCACTCAACCTTGGTTCTGTTCAGACTTAAGAAAACTGAACAGCATTTCATGCATGCCCTGTATTGACGAGCTGCTGGAGAGATTGGGGTAAAGTATATCACAGCTTTAGACCTTTGAAAAGGTTACTGGCAAGTGCCTCTTGAACTAGCTTGCAAAGAGTATACGGCTTTCCAGATTCCAGGAATGGGTTTGTGTTAAGATGGGGTTTAAAATTTATATTCATTTGTTTATTCTGTTTATTATTAGAGAGAAGACAGAGTTTAAAATTAACATTTGCCTGATTTGTTGATTATTAAAGAAAGTAAAGACCAAAAGGTCGGAATATTACGTTTATTAGCTTTTAGTATTATTTTGGACCGTGTCAGAATGGTAAATGGTCACGATTTGCGATGTTTTGACTTGCGTTATAAATTATTATTCATGCGCGCTTCCGGTTCATCCGTTCAATAGGTGGATAAGTTAGGCCAGGTACTTCCTTTGTTCCTTTGTTGTTTGTAGACTCATCGCGTGGGATCAATGTAGAGAAGGCCACAGAAACGCCGTTGGTATGTTACAGCTGGTTAAATGTATTTGTTTGTTTAGCAGATATGTTTGATAACTACGGCGGAGCACATTGACGTGTATAATTTCATGTGACGGCGCTGCGCCTTTGTTTGTGTCCACTGCGTTTAAACACGCGTTGTTCTAATGTTTAGAATGTTTATCCATTTATTATAAGGATGTGTGGGTTGTGGTGTGATAAGGATTACTGACATTAATGATTGAGTTTGATTTATTAAAGATAAAATGTAACATATAGAAACAATAATTATAAAAATGCTGAAGGAAATATTTCCAGCATAAACATTTGTTCAGTTAGGCAGTGTTTATCATATGTCTAATGTATCCTTTGTTTTCTGTTTGAAGGTTTTCAACCTATTGGAACTCAAATTAATTGATGAATAAATTCAAAATATGAGTTGAGTTGTCCAAGCGTCCTCTGTATTCTTCTGAGCCTTTTCAAGTTTGGGCAGACATTGAATAAAAGTCACAGTAACTTGACATTTCATTACACTGTGCTACCTTTTGGTCTTCATGGAGCGCCAGCAACCTTTCAAAGATTAATGGACATTGTTCTTAATGACTGCCCCAGGTTTGCAGCCGCATTGACGGTCTGGTGATCTACAGTGAATCCTGGATAGAACACCTGCAGCATCTTAAAGTTGTTCTTGGCAAGATACAGGAAGCCGGTCTAGCCCAGAATGCAAACAAGTGTTCTTGGGCTCAAGAGGAGGTGAAGTACTATGGGTACCTGGTTGGCCGTGGGCAAATAAAGCCACAAATAAAGAAGGTAACAGGAGATCCCAAGACCCCTGACCAAGAAGCATGTTAGGTCTTTTTTAGGCCTGATTGGGTGATACAGAAGGTTTATTCCCCATTTTGCTAAATTGGCAGCGCCACTCACTGATCTAACAAAGAAATCATCCTCTAAAGTGGTTTGGAATGATGAATGTGAAAATACCTTTCGGGCATTAAAGAGGCAAATCTGTCAAGATCCTGTGTTGCAGAGCCCTGACTTCACAAAAATGTTCCTTGTGCAGGTCAATGCCTCTGGTTTTGGACTAGGAGCAGTGCTAGCCCAGGGAGAGCCTGGAGAAGAGAAACCTATCCTGTAACAAACTGTTTGACCTCTACTGTGGAAAAAGAGGGACCGGCTATAAAGTGGACTGTTGATTCATTGAAGTTTGCATTGCAGACTGACCACAGACCTTTGAAGTGCATGCACTCAAAGCAACATCAGAACGCAAGGATCATGCATTGGTGCTACCCCTCCAGCCATACCAGTTCACCATACAGTATTGTCCTGGTAAGAAAAATCTCATTGCTGACTATCTTTCCCGTTTGCCTGACTTGTGCAAGCCAGAGGGAGAGGAGGTATGAAATGTGATTAAGCACTAACTCCCTCACTGACAATTTGCTTAGCCTTTTTGTTAAGAAAGATAGACAGACAAACTAACCAAAATAAAAACATGACATCCTTGGCGGAGGTAATACAGACATTTAAGTCCTTGTACTGTCTCCAAGAGACTGCAATGTTCACTGTACCCTACAATAGCCTACTGACCAAACAAACAACATACTGATGATTTAGATATTCTTAAACCAAGGCCCCAATAAAAAACAATGGTGGAGTGGCCACAGTTGGAATTGCAGGTCATGTGATTCACAATTACATTACTTTACATTACAGGTCATTTAGCAGACGCTCTTATTCAGAGCGAACTAACTACAGGGACAGTCTCCCTGGAGCAACTCAGGGTCAAGTAATAATAATAATAATAAATTGAATTTATATAGCGCTTTTCGAGACCTTAAAGCCACTTTACAATAGTAGGGGAAGTGGGGGGAGGGGTTAAGACGAGGGAAGAAAGGGAAAGAGAAAAGGAAAAATAAATTAATAATAATAATAATAATAATAATAATAATACGGTTAACAGGGGGCTAGCAAATGATACTTGAGAAGAGGTGCGTCTTGAGGCGGGACTGAAATATGGAGAGGGACTGAGAGTCACAGATGTCTTGGGGGAGGGAGTTCCAGAGCCTGGGTGCTGCCCTGGAGAAGGCTCTGTCTCCAACGCTGCGCAGCTTGGATTTGGGGGTGGAAAGGAGACCAGCTGAGGTGGATCTGAGGGACCGTGGGGGTTGGTAGGAGGAGATGAGGTCAGTGAGATAGGAGGGGGCTAGATGGTGGGGGGCTTTGTAAGTGAGGACCAGGAGTTTGTAGTTGATTCGGAGGGAGACAGGTAGCCAGTGGAGTTCTTTGAGGACTGGGGTGATATGGTGCCAAGATGTGGTGTGTGTGAGGAGTCGGGCGGCGGAGTTCTGGACCAGTTGGAGTCTGTTGATGGAGCTTGCGGTGATGCCATATAGAAGGGAGTTACAGTAGTCAAGGCGGAAGGAAATGAAGGTGTGAATCAATCTTTCAGCTGTTGGCCGGGTGAGAGACGGTCAGATTTTTGCAATATTGTGAAGGTGGAAAAAGGAAGTTTTGACAATTTGGCGGATATGTGGCTCAAGGGAGAGGGTGGGGTCGAAGATCGAATGCGTTCCAATGTTTTTGACAGGAAAGGGAGGTTTGAGATTGAGCGGTAGTTATTGAGAGAGGAGGGATCCAGACCGGGTTTTTTGAGGATTGGGGTGATCGCCGCTGTTTTGAAGACAGATGGGACGGTTCCATGGGACAGCGAGGAGTTCAATCAATCAATCAAAAAACTTTATTGTCATTTCGAAATTATACAAAGTACAATTCAAATGAAATTTCGTTTGTCCTGGCTTACTGTAAAAGTGACTAAAAGTGGTCATAAATATTTAAAAGTGTCGTGGTGCTGATGCATAAATATAAAATAAAATGTGTACTTAAAATATAAATGTACTTTATATAAATAACATATATACACTCTATAAAATATATACATTTAAGAGTTCTTAAGAGTGGAGTCCACATCACATTGCTCAGGAGAAAAAGTTATTTTTGGTTCAACAGTCTGATGGATTGGGGAAAGAAACTGTTGCAGAATCTGGTAGTTCTGCTCCTTATGCTGCGGAACCTCTTGCCAGAGGGCAGCAGGGAGAACTGGCCGTGGTGGGGGTGAGTGGGGTCTTTTATAATGTTCTGAGCTCTGGTGAGGCAGCGTTTATTTGCAGTGTCTCTGATGGAAGGAAGAGACGTCCTGATGATCCTCTCCGCTGTCCTCACCACTCTCTGCAGAGACTTCCAGTTTGAGGTGTTGCAGTTTCCAGACCATGTAGAGATGCAACTGGTCAGTATGCTCTCTATGGTGCCTCTGTAGAACGTGGTGAGGATGGGAGCCGGTGCTCAGAGAAATAGTGCTGGAGGTGCTGTTTCCAACCCGCACATGCTGGGGTCTGTTCGTGAGGAAATCCAGCAGCCAGTTACACAGGGGGGTGTTGAGGCCGAGGGGTCCCAGTTGCTTACCAGATGCTGGGGGATAATTGTGTTGAATGCTGAGCTGAAATCCAGGAACAGCATTCGCACATGGGTGTTCTTCTCCTCCAGGTGGGCCAGGCTCAGATGGAGTGCAGAGGAGATGACGTCCTCTGTGGAGCAGTTTGGGCGGTAAGCAAACTGGAACTGGTCGAGATTGGGGGGAAGTATGGAGATGATATGGTCCTTGACCAGCCTCTCGAAGCGCTTAATCATGATGGGGGTGAGTGCTACTGGCCGGTAATCATTCAGACAAGTGACTGGGGATTTTTTAGGCACTGCAACAATGGCTGCTGACTTGAAACATGATGGACCAATAGCCTGGTCCAGCGAGGTGTTGAAGATGTCCGTGAGGACATGGGCCAGCTGGTCAGCACAGTCCCTGAGCAGCCGTCCTGGAATACTGTCCGGGCCCGCCGCCTTCCGGGGGTTAACTTTCTTCAGCGTCCTCTGGACATCAGCGGTGTCGAGGATCAGTGATTGTTCATCATGCTTGGGAACAGCTTTCATTGCAGTTGTGTTGTTTAGTGCCTCAAAGCATCCAAAGTGATTATTGAGGTTGTTGAGAAAGATTGTGTTGTCCTCACAGGGTGGTGGAGCAGCCTTGTATCCAGTGATGGTCTGAATTCCCTGCCACATGTGCCTGGTATTCATGGTGTCATTAAAGAAACTCTGAATTTTTTGACCATGGGTGTGCTTAGCTTCTCTGATAGCACGGTCCAGGTTGGCTCTTGCTGATAGGGTTAGGGTTAGGGTTAGAGCCACCACGTCACCAGATTTGTAAGAGGCGTTCCGTGCCTTCAGCAAGTCACGCACCTCCGTAGTCATCCAGGGTTTCTCATTGGCACGTGCAGTGATGTACTTGGTGACAGTCTTGCAACGCTGACATGGCTCCTTCAGGCCAGATCCTCACCTGCTTCACCGTGGGCTTTTCTCTGATGAGCAGGGGCCTGTATGCAGGAATTAGCATAACAGAGAGATGGTCCGAGGAGCCGAGGTGGGGGTGGGGGGCTGCCTTGAATGACTTCTTAATGTTTGTGTAGGCCAGATCCAGTGGTTGTCAAAGCCTCTGGTTGCAAAATCCACATGCTGATGGAACTGAGGGAGAACGGTCTTCATGTTTGCCTGGTTAAAGTCCCCTGCTACAATAAAAACGCCCTCCGAATGGACAGATTGCAACTCACTGATGTTCTGATAGAGAAAAGTCATTGCCTCTTTAACGTTTGCACTGGTGGGAATATACACTGCAGTGATAATGACTGTGGTGAATTCCCTGGGCAGATAAAACGGTCTGGTATTGTTAAAAATTCAATGTCAGGAGAGCAGTGGCTAGAAATTGTGACATTTGTACTCCACTTGTTACTCACGTAGATACACACGCCACCCCCACAGGATTTTCCGCTGAGATCGCACTTCCTGCCCTACCAGAAAGTTGTTAGCCCTTCCATGCTAACAGCGACATCGGGGACGGATGAATTTAGCCATGTTTCCGTCAGAATTATGGCGCAACATTCCTTCATCTCCCGATTTGCCGATAGATCCAGCTTCAGGTAGTCCAGTTTGTTCTCCAGGGAGCGTACATTGGCAAGTAGGATGGAAAGTAGTGGCGTTCTGTAGGGGTTAGCCTTTAGCTTAGCCGATAGCCCTCCCCGACTACCGCGCTTACGTTTCCTATTGCACCGCTTCTGCTTCCTCCTGATGCGGCCCATTCTGGTAGGAGGCTCCGCTGTTGCAGAGGCCGCTGGGTCTTGCTGGCGTAGTAGCCAGAGTCGGCGCAGGCTATCCAGGGTGGTTGTGTGTATGCATTCTAAACTGCAGACCTTTCGCAGATCTAGCATAACCTGGCGATCATATACTAGTCTTGCATCTAACGTAAGTAATTTATTTGCAGCTAGAAGTGATTTATTTGCAATTTGATGTCCGGTGTTGTCGTAAGCCAGTACAGCCGCAGCCACTCTGACCGTCGCCATCTTACTTTTTTAAATTTTATTTATAGTTGAAGAGGTGAGTGAGGTAGGGGCTGAGGACAGGGAGGCAGGACTTCAGTAGTGGAGTTGAAAGAGGGTCAAGGGAGCAGGTTGTGGGTTTGGAGGAGCTGATCAGTTGGAGGAGCTCAGGAGGGGTAACCAGGTTGAACTGGGAGAGGCGGCAGAGGGGTGGGGGGATTAGGAGGTCCAGGGAGATAGGGGAAAGAAGCACAGTGGTGGAAGCTGGGGTAGGTGCTTCTGGGTGGGGTACAGGGGATAGTGAGCTATTAATGTTGTTGATTTTGTCTGTGAAAAACTGGAGGAATGAGTCGCATAAAGCAGGAGTAGATGTAGTGAAGCTGTTGGCAGGAGGCTGGAGGAGGTTTTTGACTGTGGAGAAGAGGGTTCTGGGGTTCCGGGAGGGGTCATTGAAGATGGTCAAGAGGTAAGCAGACTTGGCAGCGGTGAGGGAATCTTTGTAGGTGGTGAGGTGGAGTTTGTAGGCTTCTTGGTGGACTGTAAGGGAGGTTTTTTTGGCGAGACGTTCAAGTTTGTGGCCAGTCTGTTGCGGAGTGTGGGTGTGAACCAGGGTGAGGCGGTGTTGAAAGAGACAGTTTTCCTTTTGAGGGGGACTAGAGTGTTGAGGTACCTTGCTCAGGGGCACAATTACCCATACACAAGCTATTAGACTCAAAATAATTAAACATTGTTGCTCTTTGGGCCCAAACATAGAAGAATTACAACTATGATAAGACCCAGAGGGAAACCCATGCATCAGCACTGATTAAAGTTATACACTTAGAATTTAAAGGTGCAGTTGAGAACATTGATAACATTCAGCCACTAGATGGCACACTCCCCTCCCCCTTCCATTGCATTCATTCAACACTGTGGTTGCCAGTTTGATGCACAAACACATGCACACATGGCTTTTCAGTCCTTAAAACTCCTTCAGCTGACTCCAACCAGCAAAAGCAGAAACAATGTTAACCCTGGTCTTGTTCCTCCTTTTGTCACGGAGCACTTAGTATTGGTCCTGGAGTCAAGCAGGGTGCATACCGTCAAACTAAGGCATTTTTCATTTTTTTCCAAGACGATTGATTGCTGACGACAAAGAGATACCATGTGATACCAACATCGTCATACTATTGGCTCACACGTCTTGTTAACAACGGCACTGGCAGCAACCACACGTCAGATATCGTACACAGAGGTAAACAGAACATTAATTTCTGACCCGACAACATTTCTTTAAATAGTTATTTCACAATCAATCATTTTTGAGGAAAAGCAATACTTTTATTCTGCACTTTTTAAAAGCTTAGTGGGTGTATTATTATTATTATTGTTATTATTATTATTATTATTATTATTATTATTATTATTATTATTATTATTATTATTATTATTATTTGTCTACATAAAAATGTTAGCAATAAAACCATTTTTAATGCTTCCATTTCCATCACTGGCAGTAAAAATGCTGTTACGCATTTTTGGTTAAACATTCTAAATAAAGATTACTAGGAATCATGGAGGAACCTTTTATTATGAACGATTTACAACATTACCACAGATGAAAAACTAAATTAAAATGTACCGGTAAGTGAATATTTAACCACTTTACTTACCTGGCCCAGTTTGGCATCACAAAACTTCACATGTGTTATTGAGTAGTATTGAGATCTATCCACTTGAATGTTTAAAGGAAGCAAACAACACAAGGCCAGATTATGAGCCTCACACACACATGAAGAGAACATAGTTAGAGAACAGACAACACAGTTGCTCTTCAGTATCTCTTTTTAAAAATATTTCCTTCCTGAAACCCATAAAAGTGTGTCATTCTGACTTAGAAAATGTGATGCAACACAGGTCCAACTGTGAAAAGTAGCTGAACTTTTCAATCACTGTATTGAATTGCCTCTGTTTCTGGAAAAATCAATTGCTGCACACCAGCACTCACTGACTGGAGGTCAATGGGAATGTGCAGCCAGCAGCAGAGCAGAGTACGATTACAGTTGGACTGAAGGGCATAGAAGGTGGACAGAGGAGGCTGTAGAATGCATCAGTGCACTATTTATTTTGAAAGTACATTACACTGTAAGAAGAAGAAACAGCTGTCCTTAGAAACAATTAATAAAACCTGTGAAGTGAGAAGTGGCTGGAGACTATGTGAGGGGCAGTAAAATAAAAACAACTGACATGTATAGACTAGTTTTCATAGTAAAGGGGGCAACCATACGTATGTCACTCATTAAAATAATTATTTAAACTTTTCAGAGATAGCTGACTGACAGCATGATCAGTCTCACATGAGGTAAACACCGCACAGCTCTGTTTTATATACACAAAAACAAACTTTAATTCTACAGTCTGCTTTTGAAGTTTTTCTGATGAAGCATCCAGACAGTTTGTCTGAGGCAGCCTCACGGCTTTTATGTGTTATTTATTGTTGTATCTTAAAGCTAATGTTAATGACTTCATACTGTCAGATAGTTTAATATACAGTATATACATTGCATATTAGTTGATCATGTGATTTGCACACAGTTGTCAGATGAATGTAGTGGAGAAGATTGTACAAATACATAAATATGGTGGAGTAAAAGTATAAAGTAGCACATCATTTAAATACTCAAGTAAATTACATTTAGGTACAATACTTGAGTAATTGCACAGTTACCTTCCATCATGCACAACTTCCATCACATACACACACCTCCACTCCTCTGACGTCACACACGCCCACCAATCGCCTCCTGTGTTTCTCCAGCAGCTTTTATAAACAGGTCAGCCCCGACACAGAAGTTTCACACTGCATCAGTTAGTTTGTCGTGACTCCACACTGCCCAGGAGCGCACTTTAAATCTTCTAAACTATAACGTGATATGTTACATTAATTTAAAGGCCAGCTCCCTGTTTCTTTGTGAGTTTATTTTTAGGACTATCACATCATGCGTCTCCAGTTTTTCCTGTGCGTAATGGCCCTGCACGTCTGCCCATATCTGATCGCCGGGTCGCGTGTAGCCAAACGCTCCGTCATTGAATGCTCCAAAATGTGCAACAAGTCGCAGTGCACGCTGATCCCCGCGGACTGCGTGGCCGGCGACGTGCTGGACAGCTGCAACTGCTGCCCGGTGTGCGCGTCCGGCGAGGGTGAGCAGTGCGGCGGCACCGGAGACCGTGGGTGCGCCGAGGGGATGGAGTGTGTGGTGAGCGACGGTGTGGAGGTGTCTGCCACCGTCAGGCGGAGGGGTAAGGCCGGTGTTTGCGTATGCACCAACTCCGATCCGGTGTGCGGCAGCGACGGTGTCTCATACCGGAACATCTGCGAGCTGAAGCGCGTCAGCAACCGGGCGTTGAAGCTGCATCAGCCGCCGGTGATTTTCATCCAGAGAGGAACCTGCGGGAAAGGTGAGAGCTTGTTGTTGTTATGTGTGTGCGTGCGTGTGTGTATGTGTGGATATGAACTTGGATGACTTCAGCATTTCAGCTTTCTTCTCCATCTTTTGATCAGAGTGTAAATGACACATTCATGAAGTGAACTATGAATCTGTTTTGTTGCCCTTCTGTGTCACCATGATAGCATATGGAAATAGCAGCAATCCAAGGAAACTAAAGCATCACTCTGCAAGAAGCCAGTTCCTACTTTTGGCAAACTTAATCGATATTTCCATGTAACCGAGTAAGTTTGCTTGAGCTACTGTAACTTTGCATATTAGCATTTACCATTACATTGTAGTCAGTTGTTGCCACAGTAGTTTAGTAAATGTTACATAGTCTTATTCTTTAACCTCTTCCATCAACGACTTCCCATCAAAAACCTCTGGGTTCTACAGTCCACATGTGTGTAATGACAGCAGAATATGCACATTTTCATTAGTTTGTGTTTCGCAGCAGAAGATCTAAATCTGGCACAATGCAGCTTGAACACGTTTCATCACAACTTGAACTCCTGTAAAAGGACATTTTAGTATTTTCATAAATTACAGCATCAATGTAGGCTACAGTATCTGACATTTACTATGTTATTAGAAGCAAGGTACATTTCTGCCTTTCCTCATACTCTGTCTCTTTAACTCTCTCTCTCTGTCTCTATCTCTGTCTGTCTGTCTGTCTGTCTGTCTGTCTGTGTCTGTCTCTCTGGCATCTTTCCAATTGCTGATCAGTCCAATTCTTACAGTGCCTCGCATTGCACCAAATTCTAAAAATTGGATTGTTTCCCATCTCTCTCCCTCTCTTTCTCTCACACACATACATATGCACTTTGTGTTGTGTTAACAAGGTCAAAATGTCTTGAAATTAGACCAGGAGGTCTTGAGTGCCTCCCCTGTGTGTGTGTGTGTGTGTGTGAGAGAGAGAGAGAGAGAGAGAGAGAGAGAGAGAGAGAGAGAGAGAGAGAGAGAGAGAGAGAGAGAGAGAGACCTTCTTCTTATCCTCTTTTTTATCCATCCTTTCCTGTGAATCCTTCCATCTTATCATCTTCCTTCTCTTGTCATCCATGCCAGGAAGAAAAGGGTGGAGTTTTCTTCTGCTCTGTCCTTATCTTTCCTTATTTCCATCCCTCCTCTCGTTTTCTTTTTTGCCTCCTCTCCATTCTTCTCTTTTTCTCTCTTCCTCCCACATAATATTCCCTTCTTTCAAATCTCCTCGTCCCTTTCCTCTTCTCTTTATGCATCCCTTTTCTCCTTCATATGTGGAGAGGGACAGAAAACGAGGAGGTTTATCTCCTTTCTCCTGTTATTTTGAGTCACTTTCTCTTTCTGTTCGTCTGTCTCATCTCCTATACTTCCACATCTCCTTCATTAACTTTCCTCCCGTCCCTCCTCTGAGGATTTGAACTTCTTGAGCTGAGGAAAGAAATCTGGAAAATGTCAGTGACACTTCATAAACAGACTTTATCTGGGTCAATATAGGTTATTTAACCCAGATTTGAAGGGATCCCTTTATTATTTTTAGTTTTTATTGTTATTTCTGCTTCCTGTAGAGGCTGGTGAGCTCTTTGTCAGATTGACAGGCTTGGATACAGCATCAACAAAACACGTTGCACGGTGACTCAACTCTTTCACAAACTGGAGGAATTTTTCCCAGTTCAGGCTCGTCCAGCTGTGAGATTTCACATAATGTTCAATGTTTTTTTGGGGATGGCATGTTAGAGCTGCATTCAGGAGACTTTTCTTTTTGTCAAAAACGAGAAACTGCTCAAATAGTTATGAAGACAGTTTTGTGCAACTACAAATCACATATATACGTTCCATCACGGCAGATAATTTACAAAGCAAACCATCCGTTTTTAGATTTGAAAGTTACAGTTACAGAGACAAACATTGCCAAAAAAATCAATGAACAATTATTCAGCTTTTTCTTTTGTATTTAGGAATAATACAGGTGTTATACTGTATTTGTCCTGTTATTTACAAATTGCATAAAAAGACACCAAACCCAAATTTGTGTTAGTCACTTCTTGCAGAACTTCCTGACGTCCCTTCCCTGTCTATGGTAGATGTACCTGCTGTTGCGTTACTCATTGACGTTCACAGCAAAACAGTTTAGTCAGAAACTCTTCAGCAGCAGTGGAGGAGACCCTCAGAAAAAGTCTTCAGTTTGTAGCAGAGGTGTAGACTAGAGTCATGTGAGTTGGACTTGAATCAGACTTCAGCCTGACCTGGAGTCACAGGGGAATGATCCTGTTACTAAAGGCTGCTCACAGTCAGCTGTGGGTCACTGATGAAAAAGAGTAGTCCATTACATATTACTTTATCTTTAAAGCAACAACTAACTTAAGTGTTTACCTAGATAGGTGATCAGTTACGGTACTTATCACATTACACTTAAATGGTTGTGCAGGGCTTACTGGTGACCACTGGGACAATCAATGTAATTATTGTCAGTAAGTCTCAAGGAAAAGTAAGAGCATGCTGCATTAACATTCTTGTATTGGGAATCATATTTACAGTACCACTGTTATATCATTCATGTGAGTCAATGAAGAAGTTATAGATAGATAGATAGATAGATCTACTAAACTATCCATCCATCCATCCATCCATCGTCTACCGCTTATCCAGGGTCGGGTCGCGGAGGCAGCAGCTCCAGTAAGGAACCCTAATCTTCCCTTCTCCGGGCCACATCCTCCAGCTCCGACTGGGGGATCCCGAGGCGTTCCCAGGCCAGTGAGGAGATATAATCTCTCCACCGAGTCCTGGGTCTTCCCCGGGGTCTCCTCCCAGCTGGACGTGCCTGGAACACCTCCCCAGGGAGGCGCCCAGGTGGCATTCTTACTAGATGCCCGAACCACCTCGACTGGCTCCTTTCAACGTAAAGGAGCAGCGGCTCTACTCCAAGTCTCTCACGGATGGCTGAGCTTCTCACCCAGAAAACCCATTTTGGCCGCTTATACCCGTGATTTCGTTCTTTCGGTCATGACCCAGCCTTCATGACCATAGGTGAGGGTAGAAACGAAGATTGACCGGTAGATTGAGAGCTTTGCCTTCTGGCTCAGCTCTCTTTTCGTTACAATGGTGCGGTAAAGCGACTGCAGTACCGCCCCCGCTGCTCCGATTCTCCGGCCAATCTCTCGCTCCATCGTCCCCTCACTCGCGAACAAGACCCCGAGGTACTTGAACTCCATCACTTGGGGTAAGGGCTCATTCCCTACCCGGTGTGGGCAATCCACCGGTTTCCTGCTGAGAGCCATGGCCTCAGATTTTGAGGTGCTGATTCTTATCCCAACCGCTTCACACTCGGCTGCGAACCGATCCAGTGACTGTTGAAAGTCACAGACCGATGATGCCATAAGGACCACATCATCTGCAAAGAGCAGCGATGAGATCATCAGGCCACCGAACTGCAACCCCTCTTCTCCACGACTACGCCTCGATATCCAGTCCATGAAAATCACGAACAGGATTGGTGATAAAGCTCGGCCCTGGTGGAGGACAACATTCACTGGGAACGAGTCCGACTTACTGCCGAGTATCCGGACACAACTCTCGCTTTGGGCGTACAGGGATTGGATGGCGTACAGGGATTGGATGGCCCTCAGAAGTGACCCCCTCACCCCATACTCCCGCAGCACCTCCCACAGTATCACCCTGACGCTGAACCCTCCTTTCCAGTACCATGGAGTAAACTTTACCAGGGAGGCTGATAAGTGTGATACCCCTGTAGTTGGCACACACACTCTGGTCCCCTTTTTTAAATAGGGGAACCACCACCCCGGTCTGCCACCCCCTAGGCACTGTCCCAGACTTCCACGCAATGTTGACGAGGTGTGTCAACCAACACAGCCCCTCAACACCCAAAGCCTTCAGCATATCTGGATGGATCTCATCAACCCCTGCGGCTTTGCCACTGGGGAGTTGTTTGACTACCTCAGTGACTTCCGTCAGGGATATTGACGATGATCCCCCATCAGCTTCCAGCGCTGCCTCTACCATAGAGGTATTAGCTTAGGTATTACGTGTTAGTCGGATTCAGGAGTTCCTCAAAATGCTCCTTCCACCGCCCGATAACCTTCTCAGTCAAAGTCAGTAGGGTCCCACCCTTACTGTACACAGCTTGGATGGTTCCCTGCTTCCCCCTCCTGAGGTGCCGGATGGTTTTCCAGAAGCATCTTGGTGCCGACCGAAAGTCCATCTCTAAGACCTTGAGACCACAGCTCATCACCGCAGCTTCAGCAATAGAGGTTTTGAACATCGCCCACTCAGGTTCAATGCCCCCAACCTCCACAGGGATGTCTGAAAAGCTCCTCCGGAGGTGTGAGTTGAAGATCTCCAGGACAGGGGCTTCCTCCAGACGTTCCCAGTTCACCCGCACTACCCATTTGGGCTTACCAGATCTGTCCAGAGTCTTTCACCACCAGATAGTGATCAGTTAACAGCTCCGCCCCTCTCTTCACCCGAGTGTCCAAAACATGCGGTCTCAGATCAGATGATACGATTACAAAATCGATCATTGACCTTTGGCCTAGGGTGCTCTGGTACCACGTACACTTATGAGCATCCTTATGTTCGAACATGGTGTTTGTTATGGCCATTCCATGACTAGCACAGAAGTCCAACAACAAACGACCGTTCGGGTTTAGATCAGGGAGGCCGTTCCTCCCAATCACGCCTCTCCAGGTGTCTCCATCCATCCTACTGGAGCTCCCTGCAGGGCTCCATTCAGGGTCTCCAAGAAGGCCGAGTACTCCGAACTGCGGTTTGGGGCATAGTTACAAACAACAGTCAGAGTTTTCCCCCCCCATAACCTGAAGGTGTAGAGGTGAACTCCAATGTAGCGGCGCTCAGCCGGGGACTTGTAAGTATCCCCACACCCGCCCGACGCCTCACACCTTGGGCAACTCTGGAGAAGAATAGAGTCCAACCCCTATCCAGGAGTACGGTTCCAGAGCCAAGACTGTGCGTAGATGTAAGCCCCACCATATCCAACTGGTAGCGCTCCATCTCCTTCCCCCACAGAGAGGTGACGTTCCCAGAGCCAGCCTCTGCTGCCCAGGTCTGGTCCGTTGAGGTCCCTGACCATTACTGCCACCCGTGTGACAGCGCACCCGACCCCAGCGTTTTTTCCCATGAGTGGTGGATGGATGGATGGGAAGCACCCATCCATCCATCCACCCTTCGGGCTGTGCCTGACCGGGCTCCGTGGCAAACCCGGCCACCATGCGCTCGCTGTCAGGCCCTCCTTCAGGGCCTTGCTCCAGACGGGGGCCCCAGTCTTCCTCCGGGCAGGGTCTCTCCTTTCCTTTCCCTCTCTATCATGAGGTCGTTTTTGAACCATTCTTAGTCTGGCCCCTCGTCTGAGACCAATTTGCCTTGGGAGGCCCTACCAGGAGCATTAGGCTCCAGACAACACAGCTCTCAGGTTCATAGGGACACACAAACCTCTCCACCACGATAAGGTGATGATTCCCAGAGAGGTCTACTAAACTACTACTACTAAAATAAAAAAATAAAAACATTGGATAAAAAAAATAGACAAGTGTGTACATTTCTGCAGGATTTGCAATTCACCATTAATGAACAGAGATGTCTAAGATTATAGCACAACAAATGATATATTTCATTGCATTTATTTGCTGCTGCTGCTTCTTAATTCAATGTTTTCATCATGTTTCCCTGATTGCTTATGATATGTCAGAGTTTTCATCCTAAACAAACATGGCTTTGTTCCGTGTGTTGGCCAGCCGGCGGGCCCATCAGGTGTCTTATTGCGCCTGTACATATACATTTTTGAATTTAAAAAAATATATATTTTTGGAAAGCTTAGGATCTCGTGTATTTTAATATGGAGATGAAAATTACAACAGCGGTACAATCAGCTTCTCAAACTAGCAAGTACACTCAAAATCATAACTTTGAGCCCACTTACCTATAAAGCCTCCTAAATATCCTCCTTTCAGCAATATTTTGAAAAAGATGCCCAAAAGCCATTGCCAGATGTCCACACGTTTGTTTCCGGTAAAAGATATCCACTGTGAACATCGTCACATCGATAAAAGTCCATGAACAGGTGTTGCAATCTGTGAAATCAGCTGATCGATTTTTACATTGTGTGATCATAAACAGTCATAACGAACATCTCATGTGCTCATCACGGTTCAGACACATCCTGGTTTTAGCGCGGGCTCTCAGCATTAGATTGACACTTCATTTGAGCCAATCGGAGCTTCGATGGGTTTTTTACAACCTTCATGAGCCAATGAGTGTCAACTTGATAAGAAAGTGCCCACCCACTTCTTTTGTTACAGACTGAACCTGGACCAGCTCAGCGTCCTGGTGGCGCGCGCATCGTATAGAAAACGAGTGCCTCTTTCGTTTGATGCGTCACTTCCCTTCGTTTGTTTTTTCAAAATAAAATGTATTTCCAAAATAATATTTATTATTTATTGTACAGAAAAAAAAAGAAAAAAAAGTCTTTATACTTCACTTACTCTGTGTGATTACTACTAACAGGGAATATGGGTATATATTAGTTATTTATAAATAAATAAAAATAATATTTATTAATAAATATTATAATATGTACATGTACATGTACATATTGCACAGTTGGTGTACGCCTGGTGTTACTCTTGGACAAACCTGTCTAATAAATTAAGTTTTTATCCCTTTTTATCTGAAATTTGGTGGTGAACTTGATAACACTTGGTTCTATGTTTCTATTGTGTATTTCAGCTCGGGACTACCAGTTATACCCATCTTCAGACATCTTTTTCAACAAAGAAATTCTGGCGGAGTGTATTTTCTTCAAATTCAGTATATTCAGACCACTAGTGCCAGAAGCACTTGGAGTGATTCTTCACTGTTTTGCAAGAACAATAAGAAGTTATCTTTTGAATTAGCCCAAAACCATGCAGCTGGTGCAAATGGTTGAAGAGCAGCTTTCAATTTACTTTGGGTATGTTGTTTGTAGGTATTTTCGGGTAAATTCGCCCACACTGTAAGGAGGTTAATAGTGCCATAATATCTCAAAGTCTCGTCCCGTGTGCTGCTTTTACGTCACTAAATGGTCCCTTCAGGTTTTACAAATGACCAGTGAATTGAGAGAAGAAAGATTGTGTAGCATCGCTGGAATGAAATGGGGTTATGTAAGGTAATGCATGGACTGCAACAATTTTCTCAGTAAACACCCTCCCTGCTATCTCTCTGTATCTTCTGAGGCTCTGAGTCATTTCCTTTGTTTTATAAGCATCAGTGGGAGTAGCAGACAGCCTGCAGCTGCTCTCAGACTGTCACTGCACTACACATCTGGATTGGGTTTAACTCAGCCACTACATGTCCAATCACACCGCGCTGCACCACACACAGCATTCACCATGCTTCAGATTGAACTCGTGGACGAGTATATTGTTTTGCCGAGTTAGCAACATTTAAACATTGAAGTTTTTATCTAACCTGGCAACAGGACTTGACTTGATGTAACTGTGCTGCTACCGAGCAAAATCCATTCGACTGATTTAATGATGTGATCAGCCATTAATCTGAATGCTTTGTGATTGTATGTGCATGTGCGTTTGTGTGTGTGTGTAATGCAGGTAATTTACGGTGTGTTTCCCCCCCTTCAGGTCAGCAGAACCCTGACAGTCTTCGTTTCAAGTACAACTTCATCGCTGACGTGGTGGAGAAGATTGCACCTGCTGTCGTTCACATTGAACTGTACCGCAAGTAAGAAAAACTACCTGAACCGGCCTTTCTACTTTGGAAGGTTCAAATGGGATAAGAGAAGGATCAAGGGACTTTAATTAAAGTCAGTGACGTTTGGTCCAGTATATTATTCTTGTGTCACTGGCATCTCATGGTTCCAAAAATAGATACCACTCATGGTCTACTGGCGGATTACAATCTTTTGACGTTGTTGATCCCCTGAACTTTCATCTAGATCAGGGGTGTCAAACTCATTTTAGTTCAGCGGCCACATGCAGCACAATTTGATCTGATTTGATTGATTTGAAGTGGGCTGGACCAGTAAAATCAAAGCATAATAACCTATAAATAACGACAACTTCAAATTCTTCCCTTCGTTTTAGTGCAAAAAAGTACAAGTACATTCTGAAAATGTTCAAACTTAATCTTTTTACAAAACATTATGAACAACCTGAAATTTCTTAAGGCCCTGTCACATGTATGACAGAAATGCATGCCGGCGCATACGAAAATTTGTCAGAGTCCAAATACGTCCAACTTTTCATCGGATCGGATCAGAAAAGTGAATATATACAGATACGCATGTCTAACCTATTGATAGTGTATCACTTACTTATGTATCACAAAATGTACAAAATGTATCATATATATATATATATATATATATATACGATATTTCGTATGCAATATTGTTGAAATTGCACAATTTTTTCTTAAAGGCCCTGTTACACATATCCGTATGACAAAAACGTATGCTGTTTCTGTCATACGGAATTTCAACAATATTATGCCTCATTTGATAATTTACACATGTGCATTACAACTTACAGATCACAGTGTATCTACAAAGGCACAAAACATTTAGTCACAGGTATCTGGAACAGTACTTTACTTTATGAAAACTAATTTTTACATTTTCCAAAGTCATCCCGCGGTCCGGATTGGACCCTCTAGTGGGCCAGTTTTGGCCCCCGGGCCACATGTTTGACACCCCTGCTCTAGCGCCTTCATGAGGTTGACTCTTGTTCGGGTTTTTTTGTGGGGTTTTTTATATATAATTTTGAGACACCAAAGCTGTTTTAATTATTTCCTCTGCAATCCACAGATCCCACATTGGACATTGAAAAATTGAAATATATATCAGGGGGGTACTTGAGAGAAAATAAAATACTGATCAATAATGTTTGCTAGATTAAACATTACAGGGTCATTCATCTGGCCTTAATGGGAAATATTACATGGATTGCCATGAAATTTGTTTAATAGATTCATGTCCTCCTCGGGATTAATTGTAATAACTTTGGGGACTATGACTTTCCATTTAGTGTCAAATGTAATTATAACCAACACTGTGTAACTTAGTAATTTATCAAAGCACACACTGTAGTTGAGTGAAGCAAGTGTAGAAGGATAGCATATTTAGTTTTTATTTAACATTCATTTATTTAGGTTTAGTGACCTCACGTTGTTGTTTGAGGTTACTCAGAAATATGCACCTGTCTCTTCCTTTCTGCTCAGGATGATTTTTTCTAAGCGGGAGGTGGCAGTAGCCAGCGGCTCTGGCTTTATTGTATCAGAAGACGGACTCATCATCACCAACGCCCACGTGGTGGCCAACAAGCACAGAATCAAGGTATGCAAAGCAGTTGTATTGTAGAGAGAGAGTGCAAGGGAAACATATTCACATTTTGTTATTGTGACAAATTGTATTCAATGTGCTAGCTAGTTCATGTAATGTATTGTTGTTTTTGTTTCCTCCAGGTGGAGCTGAAGAGTGGAGCCACATTCGACGCCAAGATCAAAGATGTGGATGAGAAGGCTGACATTGCTCTAATCGAGATTGATGCACCGGTGAGCAGAGAGAGAGAGAGAGAGAGAGAGAGAGAGAGAGAGAGAGAGAGAGAGAGAGAGAGAGAGAGAGAGAGATCTTCTTAATGTTTTTTATTGTCTTTGTAGGGACTCCTCCTTTTATCTTCCCTTCAATTTGATCTTGAAGTTGCCTTATAATGGAGAAATCTTTTAATCTAAATTTGCGGCGTCAGCATTTCTATTGCTTTCTTACAAGTCTGCAGAACTTTTTGTAGTTGTGGAAGCAGAGCAATGGCAGAGGAACAATCGGGTGTTGACAGACTACTGGGAGGGATTTTCTTTGTCCCAGAGCTATTTGGCTGCAGTGCTTATTTCTTTGTCAGATCTTTTTTTTCTTTTTTTTCTGGAGGAATGATGAATCTTACTTGTGTACAATATAATTTATTTGCTTATTCATGTGTCGTCCATAAATCTGAGACAACGCTTATTTGATTGTCAGTGTAGATGGCGGCCAGCCAGTTTTGAGCAACAGACAGGAGTACCAACACAGCAGCAAAGCAATATACTGCTGTTGATGGGGGCGGAAGCAAAACTTATTCACAAGAGTTGACAACATTGAGCTGGTTTTTTGGTTGTATAATTTTTTTTATCTAGTTTACTCTTGCTGGCTTCTACAATGTCACCAACCCAAGCTTTAAGTGTACGCCATGTTTAAATCTTTTCACTGCTTTACATTGCCGTCAAAAAGCCCTTTACTTTGGCAGTAAATCTTCTCAACCATAGAACTTCTGTAGTCCTACGAATAAGTGCAGCTGTGCCGTGCACTGTATCAGATCTATACAACCCCACTTCAAAAGCCCCAAACTATCCCTTTAATCAAGAGGAGTTATCTAGTAGAGATTTAGCATAAATAAGATTTATTTTTCATCATTCGCAAGAAAATGCACCTTGCCTCGATTTCTTCCTTTCTCTGTGTCTGGTTCAGTTTAAAGATGCATCTTTCTGAAAAGTTCCTCTCTTTGTGTCCTCTTGTGACCCTCTCTTTTATTTTCTTTCTTTTTTCATCTTCTCTCAGACAGACTTGTGTTTTCTCTCTTGTTTTATTTTCCAAAGTAAATTCAGGTATTTATTCCTTTTTGGAAAATGTGTTCTTCGTAAGCATTCCCTAAATGGAAAGCCTGGTTTTTATTTTAGCCCAGTGTGATCTTTGAGGCGAGGCGCCTCAGCAATAATAATACCATGACTCATGAAAATGGATATCTGTGGAGCAGGTCAGGAGACAAAGGGAACCGGTTCATTTAGGTTTTTCTAATTTATCGCCGCACTTTGTTTTGGTCCAGGGATGACTCAACGGCCGGGTTCAGTTCAGGAAGTGAGGTTTTCCACAACATTTGTACAATAGAAAAACAAGAAGGTCTCATTTTTGTGAGACACTGGGAAGTCCGAACTGCAACATTATGCACTCAGACACTAAAAGGAGAACGTCATCCAGTTCATGCTAGATTCACGAATTAGAACAAATTGCTCAATATATCATCTCTCCATGTTGTTTTTAAATCTGCCCAGAGGAGTCAGAGATCCATTTCCCCCAATTTAGCAACCAAGTAAAGTATCAAAGCATTAAAAGCAGCCATTTGACTCGAGCTGAATGTAGCTATTAAAGTTATGGATCTATAGATATAAGAATAAGAGAAAGCAGGCAATGGACTTAAGGGAATAAGAGAAATGAAGTCCAGCTGTGCTTATGAAGGCAAACAGGATGCATTACCCAACTCTGATCTGGATTCTGTTTCACAATCTAAAATAAATAAAGATTTGAGAAACCTTGTTGTCTTGAACAGTCTTAAAATGTAGACTGTAATGGCTGTATTTACAGATATGCATATGCCCTGCATGAGTTATTCAAAGTAGTACTGTGACATTTGGACCATAAAATATAAACTAATACAGTTACCATCCTCATTGATCACACAAATAAAATAAATACATTTTAAAACAAAACTGATTTAGGTAGCTAAGAGTTTAGAAACAATTAACTGTTTCTTTGCCTCCTCCAGTCTGTCAGGAGAGCTAGTTCAGACCTGTTCATGCCAGCGATACACAAACATCCTTCCTGCCATCTTGAACTGCCATCAGCAGATCTGCTTCCATAGAGTAAACTAACAGGCTGATGGAAATCACGTTTACAGTGAGACACTGAAACTCTCCACATGTCAGTTCTGTAATACAGAACCTTTAACAACAGCAATAATAATAACTGTATATAGGATTCATTTTCTAAATTCTTGCAGTAGATAGTTGTGAATTATTGGTGTAACAGAGGTGCTACCAGATTTGTATTTTAATCCAGACAGACTTTATTTTGACAGAAACTGGGAGGATAAGGTAATGTCATCGGTTGAAAAATAACCGCTATATTTTTTGTAGAAAACTATACATTTGCCAAATGTATATATATTGTTTTGGTAAAGTTTTGTCATTTTAATTATATAATTAAGGACATCATTTTGGATATGATTGCACTTACTTTAATGTAACAATGTTCTGGTTGAGCCTCTGTGATTCGCAGTTTGTCAGATATTCATATATGGCAGGAAAAAGTGTTTGAATTCCTCATTATTTCATACAGGCTCCACTATTTAGACCAGGGGTCCCCAAACTTTTTCCTGTGAGGGCCACATAATTGTTCCCTTCTCTGATGGGGGCCGGGGTCAGTTTGTAACAGAAAAAGTGTGACGATCGCAGGGGTGCCTAAACGTAAACATTTATTGTTTTCCAGAAAGCCACACATAACCAAATATTAATAACCCTTTCCGGGATCTTCACAGAAATAACAGATGAGACAAACAGCCTTTTCTTTGCATTGAACAAAAAAATAATCGTTTGACCACTGCAGGTTAAATACCCTGCATTCTGAATCAATTTTTCTCTTACCTAACCTTTTCGCCATTATTCCGTTCTATTTGACAGGGGCTAGTCTATATAGTCTAGTCGTATCCGGCCCGCGGGCCTTAGTTTGGGGACCACTGATTTAGACACTTGACAGATATTATATATTTTCTCTAAAACAAACTGCTGCTGTTGTGGTCAGTGTAAAACATGCTGAAAAGTTTAATTAAACTCAGGTACGAGGTGTGTCTTAACTTTAGATGTGATGTGACATGGGCAGAATGAGCCCAGAGACAAACATGAACTCACACACACAGAGACACTGACACTGCAGGATGTGAGTTCATGTTTGCCGGTCAGAAAGAGACGATCATGGTTTTCCCCGGCATGTTTGGGCGGAGCAGTTGGGTGTAACAGGAGCTTCAGGGGATGAAATTGTGCAGAAATCCTCAAACTGCTCAACACTTGTGGTTGTGGTTTACATGCACACAAAAACCCAAGAGGCAACTGTGCTTCTGCAATAATGACTTACAGCCCTCCACCCTCCCACACATCCATCCCAATACACACACACACACACACACACACACACACACACACACACACACACACACACACACACACACACACACACACACACACACACACACACACACACACACACACAGAGGTTTGTCTCAACTGTCTGATTGTTGTAGTTCTGCGTTTTGTTTTTGTAGATGAATCCACTGTTCCTATTACTGTGATGTTGATTATATAACCTGGGGAGCTAAACTGAGTTTAGTTGAGCAGCAACAGGTTGTCCCAATCTCACCTACAGGATCTAAACCTTTGATTAAGAAGTAACAAAATAGAGAGGAGAGTTCCCAAAATATCTACTGTAATCGCACATAAAAACTGTGATCATGGGAATTTAACTGTTAGTGTTGTAATTGAAAAGTTTTTTTTGGTTTTATTTTCCAAATATTGACGTTGAAAGGCGAATTATATGATTCCACTAGATACTGATTCAAATCACAGCAGAAGAGGAAGTGTTATAGATTCAATAAATCAGTCCTATTTAGAAATAGCGGGAATATAGTCACTTATTAATAAATATCTCTGTGTACATAGAGCACGTCAGTGTTAAACAGCTTTTAGGTGTAATTGCTGCAGTGAAGTGTTTGCAGACGAAGCAATCAGTCGTGTCGCTGCATGTTCAGGGCAGATGAGCTTCTGCTTCATAACTATCAGAGGACAGAGACATAAAGGTTTTGTTCACCTCGTTGGCCTTCATGCTCACTTCTGACTATCTACTAAATAAAATTCTTGTCACTGTAAATTCTACAGACTTCTCTTTTGTTAGCTTTGTAATAATGATAAAGATCTTGAGTTAGGTCAAAGTGTCTTGTTAGGATCTTTTGACAAAGTTAACGGCCAGCTGGTGAACACAGTGAAGCATTTAGCGGTTAAAGAGACCGTTTCTTTCTCAGTTGTTGGTGGAGAACAAAAAGTACACAAGAGTATTTGGCAGGGCATAAGGAGAAGAAAACGGAGGAGGAAGATTCCTTCTTTAATTGAAATCGAAATGTCATGATTAAAGTCAAAATGTCAAGAATAAAGTTGAAATGTTGAGAATGAAGACGAGAAGTCGAGAAGTCGAGAATAAAGTCAAAAATTTAATTAAAATGTCGAGAATAAATTCAAAAAGTCGAAAATATATATATAAATGTTGTTCAATTTTATTATTGAAATGCAAAATAAAAAGAATCCTCTCATTTCTTCCCTTATGTCTTGCCCTAGGAGAGTAAATATTGGATTTAAATTCCCCTCGTAGCCAGAAACAGGACTACAAATAATATCTTATGTTTCCAGTTTACGTGATACTGTTAGTGTTTTTACAGCTTTCTGTTCCCAAGTGGCACAAAAATATCTTATTTTGCTTTTAAAGCCCCTACACCCAAGTGTTTTCATGGTGCCTGATTGGACCTCTTCTCAGAACTGTGCGGGTGTTCACAAACTAAACTTTATTGACATCTCCCTTAATTTGGTGTCACCTGTTAGGGTGGGACAAGTTACATCATTATCATTCCTATTAGCGCATAGTTTGGTGAAACTGAACACTGAACAGAATATATTTGTAAATCATTACTTATTATACAAGTGTGTGTTTCAGTCCCCAGTGTTGGCCTGTTCTGTTGCCGCTGAGGCAGGTGTCTTCTGAGCATGTGCAGACAGGAGCTCTTTGGTGTTCGATCATATTAATGAGCATATTCCTCGAAACCGCTCTCAGCTGATTGGATCAGCAGCATCTCATCCATACTGGACTAATACTGTTGTTTACTGTGATTGATGATAGAACTACTGCTGCTACTGCAGACACTTTCAACTTAACATTTGAATGGAATTAGCTGGAGGGATGCAGGAATTATGGCTTTCAAAGAGCGACAGAGATCATTTTTAAAGTTACAGGAAGCAAATAGCTGTTATTATTTGTAATTTGATTTGAGTAATAGTTGTTTGCAAAGAGAGTGAATTATCTGTGCTGTTATTTTTTTTATTTCAATCTTTTATCCCTTCAGCAAACTAATACAAACATTTGATTACAGCAGCTTTAAACTCTTGACCTTCATATCTGTGTCTTCATATTTCATGTCTGTCTCTCTGGGTTACCTTATTTATGGCTTCCTTTCCCTCACTTGTGTCTCTTCCCACGGAACTGTAAGAACTGGAATTCATTAAGTGGTGCTTGTCATGGCTTGTTTGAATTCTGCCAGCTGTGGAGCATCTATACATGTGTAGCGATAACACTTCTGCGTAGGCTGCACTCATGTATCCTTGCTTCCCTCTCCTCTGGAAGCCTCCGATTTCCGGGTCGAGTAATTGAGGAAAGAGGAATCAAGGAGTGATATTGGGATGGACCCTGTGTCCCTCCTCTCCAGCCACATTCCCTATACCCCAGACACTTTAATTGACATTCTCCGTACATCCACCTGATGCCCTCAGACTTTCCTATTCCTATTCCCCGTCACCTGACAGCCCCACACTTCTACACACCTGTTCCCACTTCCTTCATCTGCTCTGCAGTTACCTTCTTCCCCGCCCACCTGCTCACCTCATTCCCTCATCAGTCACTCACTACATATAACCATCCACCAGTTGCAAGTTTGCCTAGTTACGTTTTGTGTTTGCTGTCAAGCTACCTGAAAACAGTACCACTTCCGTTGTGACGGAATATCATAAGAAATAACCATCTACACCTGCAACATAGTCCCATTGAAAACAGTTTACAGTTAAATCTGTGAATTGTATAGAGTAACACAGACAAATTGTTGTGTCAAAGTCATTGTTCAGTTCCTCAGTGCTAAAAACTAAATTCTCCATAGTAATGCGGTAGCAGCAGAGGGGAAGATCCTTGTTACATAAAGCCAGAACTACCTGCATGGCTTTTTACTAGTGAGACATGTTTGTGTGTGTGTGATGTGAGTTAACTGTAACTGTAACATGTTTACTGTACTCAAGATTTAATGCACGTTAGATGAATGGACAGAGAGGGATAATGAGAAGAAGAGAAATATGAGAGGAGAAGACAGAAACCACTGCTTTGTTCCTTGTTGTGGTCTTTGTGTTTGGTTGCTCTGCTGTGTTGGCGTCTCTGAAATTACAAATGAACACAGCTCTTCGGCTTTGTGATCTCACCCTGTACAAAGTGCTGTCGTCCTGAAGACCACAGAGAGAGAAACACAGTCATGTTCCTGGTGGGCGGAGCGCAGCATGGCTTCAGATGATTTGAGTTCTGGATGTGGTTCAGTGCAGACGAACAGAGGGCTTTATGTTTAACGGATAGAGTAAAGCTCTGATTAAAAGAGCTGAATGAGTCCATTCATAAGCACATTGTTTATGTCCTTATAGGTTTGATTTAAGAGGGAGTTAGTTTGTGTGCATGGTGGTGGTGTAGGGACTGACCTCATTAGAATAACTAATGCAATTTCAAGTTCAAGTTCCTTAACTTGCAGGTAATAAGGCGGTTTATCAAAATTTATTTTAGCACAAACTGACAAAGAACACAACAAAAGTGTACTTTATGTTTAGGTGAGCAATAAGAAATTGCAGTACAGAAATGGCTTTGTGTTTGAGGTCATTTAGAAACAACTCGTGCATTGCCCGTTCAGCTTGGCCTCCAGTATTGCTTCTTGCAGCTTTTTCGAGAACCATTTATTCAAATAACTTCACACTCGACACTGCGCTTCATTAGGTCCTGAGTAATACACCCACCAAATGTGGAGTCGATCGGATCAACAGATGTCGAGAAAAATCAGACATACATTCATGCAAAGAGTCCTTAAAAAATGTTTACATGTCTCTATTACATACTTTGTCCACTAAAGTTCTTATTTGTTTTCACTGTATAATGTAAACGTATCGCTCAGTACACATTTTGGTCACAGTTCTTTTGAGGGATTTAAAAAAAGGTTTGTTTGTATTATGTGTACAAAAAGAAAAATAAGCAGATATATACTTAATAATGGGCTCTAATTAAAACCCTATGATCACTCAGTGATCTCGGCTACGTTCAGACTGCAGATGTGGTCCGAATCTGGTTCTCTTTTGCACATATGTGACTCATATCTTTTTTTATTTTATCATAAGTGTGAACAGCAGAAATAGCATGTGGGATACTTTCATGTGTGGTCCTAAATCAGATACAATTAGATGTGCATATTAGCAACTTTTATATCACTCTAGATTGACATTTGTAACAATTCCGTGCTGGTGGGAAAAATGCAGAAATGATAATAATAATAATAATAATAATAATAATAATAATAATAATAATAATAATAATAAGCTTTATTTGTATAGCACCTTTCATACAAGAATTGCAGCCCAAAGTGCTTCACAGCAAAAACATAACAATTAGTACAAGATTAGACAGAATAAGAGCATTTACAGAACAATAATCACAGTGTTGATGTAAATGAGTCTGAAGTAGCATTATAAAAATAGTATGAAATAGCAGAATTAACATAGTATAAAATAACATTGGAGATCATGCCTAGTTTCCCTAGCTGTGCCGTACTCAACGATCCTCCTGCGGGAAACCACATTCATTACACCATTCTTGTAAATGTTTTAAACTATCAGAGCCATATTTTGAAAGCATGAGATCAACAATGGGCCCCTGTGGCCTTTCAACTGCTTTACTCCCTTTGCTACACATTCCTGGTAGTCTTCTCATTTCATAAACAAACCCCACTTTGTTAAGTTTAACAAAGTTTATGAACTCCAGATTTCTCCAGTCGTCTCCTGTAAATACTTCCGAGTCCTTTGACATTGAAGTCGCGATTGAAGTGTTAAGAGTTAATATTTCAAACATGATGGAATTTGACTGAATGGAGGTGTTAACAGAATGAAGCACATGGGAGAGGTACAGCACAATCTCTGGTTTGGCTTCTGTTTCAGGCTCCACATTTTATTTTACTTCATCATAAAAATAAATAAAAATACATTTAATTTATAGCTTTTGTAGACCCAAAGCATCAGATACCATGACTCATCCAGACCTCAGGACCCGTCGCTCTCTCTCTCTCTCTCTCTCTCTCTCTCTCTCTCTCTCTCTCTCTCTCACACACACACACACCAATGCACATACTCAAGGTGTTAGTCATGTACAGATGTGTTGAGCATACCTGTGGTTTTCAGATAAGCTTTTCGTGCATGTCAATCAAACTCAACCACAGAGAGAGAGAGAAAGAGTTTGTGTTTCCTCTTCAATGGTTGCCTGGAAATGTCTTCATCACTCCACAGCTGCCCTGAGATATAAAACACATTCACATCTGTCACATCTTTCATGTCTGTCGTTCATACTCCCCTTCTTACTTTGTTCCTCCTTCCTTCTTGACTGAATGTTCTTTCTCCCTTGATACGCACAGTTTGTTCCCCTCCAGGTGGAATGAGGCTGAAATGAGCCGTCGCTCATGACAATTTACAGTTTAGAGTTTGAGTTGTGAATGAAAAGAAGCCTCGTCCAGACTAAGTGCTGACTTAGCTCTGCGTGCGTGCGTGCGTGCGTGCGTGCGTGCGTGCGTGCGTGCGTGTTTGCGTGTTGAGTGCTGGGATGAGATGTGTCCTGCCAACTGTCCAGTGATGTGTTGTCAATCAGACAATTAGGCAACATAAACAGATAATACAGTAAATTAACACAATTCAAAGACAACAACAAATCTATATTTTGTGTCTCAAACTGCATCCGTTTGTCAACCATATTTCCTTTCCCTCCCATGTGTGTTTGACGGAGCAGATGAAGCTGCCGGTGCTGATGCTCGGCCGCTCGGCAGACCTGCGTCCTGGAGAGTTTGTGGTGGCCATAGGCAGCCCGTTCTCCCTGCAGAACACCGTCACCACCGGCATCGTCAGCACCACCCAGAGGGGAGGCAAGGAGCTGGGCCTTCGCAACTCCGACATGGACTACATCCAGACAGACGCCATCATCAACGTGAGTCAAGAGACTGAGGCAGACAGACAGACAGACAGACAGACAGACAGACAGACACAGACAGGCAGACAGAAAAGTATTTGAGGAGAACAAAAAGACTGAGGCTTTCATGAGGTTTAGTTATTTTGCTCTCAATAATCTCCTAATTCTGCAAAACTGAAAAGGTAACGACCCAAATTGTTTGCGTTAATGAAAACCACGTGTGTGTGCTCGACCTTGTATCAATAGATGTTTGTCTATGTGTATTCAATGTTAATTCCACTGTTCCCTTATCTGCTGATTGATTGCAAGGAAACTTATAACATCGTTTGATGTTAAATGTGTATAGAATAACTATTTATAATTACATTGATGTCTACTGCACACATCTGCCAAAATCGTTTTTCACAGTTCTTTCCTTTCAGAAATGATTCGCTCAAACTTATTGTGATTTCTTTGCTTTTACATTCTTTGTCTGCTTATTTGTTTTTTTGCAGTACGGCAACTCAGGAGGACCGTTAGTCAATCTGGTGAGTGAAGGAAAACCTACTAGATGAGAAACAATATACAAGCTTGATTTCAAAATAAGACGTGCACCTGTTCAAAAATGTATTGTTCATCTTGTATGTTTGCTCACACATTATTTGTCCTCATGCATAATATTGGATTTCTGCCTACATACAATATGCCAATATTTTCCAACTCATTTTGCCGACTGCTGATACCGATATACGCAGATGTTTTTTACACCTAATTGCAGCAAATATCATGAAAATCATTTTAAATATAAAAAATCTTTATTTAAAAAATACAATGTTTCACTTCTCTATAATTGATTTTGTATGTCTTATTATTTGATATTTACTTATTTGGTTTGTTTTTGTCAGATTTGTATCATCTAATCTTTTTTTAATTATTTTTTTTATTAAATGTTTTGTCTAATGGTGCTTATATTGTATTATTGTCGTTGAGGATCTAGCTACTTATCTTACCTATCCGTTACACTTTATCCCTATTATCCATTGCAGTATTATTTTACTATTTGTTACGTTAAATACTAACCAGATTAATTAGAACATTTATCTGGTTTTTAAGCTCTCCAAGATTTCTGTAAATAACTTTAAAAATGCTTACTTTTCAAATAGTGGAAAATATAATTGTTACATCATCTCTCGCCGTCTTTGAAACGGGAACAGAAACAGAGTTTGTCATTACTGGGTTCACATCCACATGTAAACAAATACCAAGGCCCATAAAGTCCTTGTACATTTAAATAAAGAGTTTAGGTAATGCCTGGCAAACAGTCGCATTCCGCAGCTGACTCTGATTATAAGTCTGTTTTCAGCCAGCCGTGTTGCTCAACGAAGAACAATATGGTGTCAGAAATGCTGTTTACAAAGTGGAAATTGGACTTTTAATGTGGGGCGTTAGAGGAAAAAAGGCAAACTAATGTGCGTGTTTGTGCGTCCTGCAGGATGGAGAGGTTATTGGCATTAACACTCTGAAGGTCACAGCAGGAATCTCCTTTGCCATCCCCTCAGACAAGATCAGAGAGTTCCTGGCAGAGGCACACGACAGACAGGCCAAAGGTTCGCAGGTTCACTCTTTGTTTTCTGACGTTTTATCACAGAGTGATATATACATAGAGACCAGGGCCGAAGAGAGAGGAGGACGAGATCTTAAAATGTATCTTAGCAGGAAGTGAGCTTCATGTTTTAACTAATGCAGGTATGTTTTCTTTTGTCCTTTTTAAAAAGGGAACTATGCAATGATTTGTTTAGTATTTCTTAAACATAGATGATACAAAATATTTAAGTTAGCCTGCAGTTACCTGCATGGACAAAGTCATGGAAAGGAGGAAAATGCCTTCATCAAGATAAACTTCAGGCTTGTGGGCATTTTGCTCTTTACTCCTATTTGGTAAACCTCTTGTACATTATCAGAAGCCTTGTTATAGTTCTGTTTTTGATATATAATATTTAACAAAAGATGTGAATTTATGATTGCCTTCCATGTCAGAGAAATTCATGTTATTGTTGATTTTAAGTTACTACTATTACTGTTAGTACTGTTTGACCTATACAAACAGAGTCAAAGTAGAATATGATAACTTGCATTTATTGTCAACAACACAAACATTTCCTTATGTTCTCCAGGTAAAATATTCCAGAAGAAGAAATACATTGGAGTCAGAATGATGAGTCTCACTCAAACGTAAGTTCATGTTTCTGATTACATCATGCTCAATGCCCCACGTTCACATTGTTGAATATGTAAATAAATTGGTAGCTAAAAAGATACTACCATTTAATATTTTTACCATATGACAATTAAACTGCTCAAATATTTGTTTAGTGAAGATATTGTTTTAAAAACACAGACGTGAGTATGTGGGATATGGTTTCAGATTCTCAGTACTGTAATCAGACACTAGATGTATCCATACAGTCCTTATTTTTCATACATGTAGTGATAATAAAATGCATATTTTTTGTATTTCTCTGAGATCAGAGTGTAAATTCCTGATTATCTCAATCCTGACTGTCCTAACAAACAAGGGTGGTAATGTTATAGAAAATGTGATCGGAGTAAATAAAACTGCCTTAAAGTCTTCAGCAACTTTAGAAATGCTCAGGTTGTCACGGTGGGGAAAAGGTGAGAAACAAACCGGGACGACACAGGGAGCACGAGGACGCACAAGCAGACATCTGCAAGGGTGACACTTAGATGACAAGGAACACTGGGACAGACAGGGATATATACACAGACACTAAACGAGGGGAACGAGACACAGCTGGGGAAAGAAGCAAAATCACAAGGGCAAGGTGAACGGACACAGGAGGAACAAATCAACAATCACAGAGAGGGAAAACACACAGACAGGAAGTACATTACGTGACATGACACAAGGGGAGTGAACACTTAAAAATAAAACAGGATATACAAAATCACGATCATGACACAGTTGTTTTTAAAAGTCTCTATATTTGGAACAACATCAAATCTAGACTAGAAAAATTGGGCCAATTTATATTCCCCTGATTTAGAAATCAATACAAAGCATTGGATATTAAACATTACTCTAGTGCAAATTAAATTCTTCAACAAAAACTGACCAATGAACATAAAATAATTAGTGTGTATTTATTGTAGCTGAAGGGGCTTCAGTGGGCCTTAGAGACCCAGATCAGCTGCACAGCCCAAGCTCTCTGAGAAGTTGAGGAAAAACGTCTCATGAAACTTGTATGTACATGGGAGGAAACCTCGGTAAGGAGTATGTGCATTAGTATTTATATCTTTGTGAGGACCAGTTTTACACCAAGGCTCACTGTCCGAGTATTAAAGCAAGTCTAAACCAATAAACAGATGTGATTAATCCTCACAATGATACAAGACCAAATGTGTGTGTGTGTGTGTGGGTGTGTGTGTCATCACACATCACTTTATAGATGATTTCCTTCTTCCTTGTAACCGTTTTTTCACTACACAAGAGAAAGAAACTGTGAGTCAGAGTGAACATTTTGTCACCTTTTTTTGGGGCAAATTTATCATCATATCGTGAAGCAGTTTCAAGCTTTGACTGTATTTACAACTTTCACCACTGCTGCATTAAAGGACACTCCCATACAACAACCCTTTCATTGTAATAAATGCCCAATTTTACATTGTTCTATTCTTGATGTCTATGTTTGTTCACAAGCTCATGAATGCAGTGGTTTTTGCCTGATGGATTTAAATTCTTAGCGTCCTTGAATCGCCCAGCAAGAACATTTTTGAAAACAGTTTATGCCAGAAATTACCATATGTATGTTGTAAGGGCCATTTTATTGGCCATTTTTAAGTGTGATAAAGATCTAATGTTTGCGAGTCTCTGTAAATGTTCATTGTAAACCAATGGCTGCCTGGATGCCAGAAAATTAATCCAAAAACTGTAAACTGTTATAATAATATACAACATACATTTTATATATTTGTAGTTCAATATGCTAATACATGGACATGGTACTAGTATGGTTCTTTAAGAATATTTATATTGTGGTAGTTACTGAAGATGCACAAGTGACTTAGGATTTGTTCAGTGGTTTTAGAAAAGTGTCCATGTTGTTTTATAATGTTATGTTCCTGTGTGAACCTGGCTCGTGTTAGCTAGGAGAATATGTTGAGCCTGAACAATTAAATAAGTGCAAAGTATCCAACCAGCAGCACGATGCTTCATCAAAGTCAGACCAAAAGAGTTCCAGCTTTTCAAAGCTGGAAATCTTCCGTTTTACCAGTGCCATGATTAATCAGAGCAATGCTTTCCATGTTTGAATTTAAAATGTGTCTCAGTGCATTATCCCTTCAGGTTTAATTAAGCTCGTGTTTTGGCTGTTTTTTCTCTTCTCTCCTCCCATCAGGTTGGCTAAGGAGCTGAAGGAGAGGCAGTCAGACTTCCCAGATGTCACCTCCGGGGCGTACGTCATTGAGGTCATCAGCCGAACTCCAGCTGAGGCGTGAGTGTCTCTCTCATCGCTTCTCATTCCCACATTATCTGGTGTTCACTGCCCAATATGTCACATCAACAAGCTGTATTTCCACAAGCAAGTGGCACATGTTTCACTTCTTGGACTTCACTCTCACTAATGAAGCTTGTGACATGTGAACATAGATAGAAGGATGCATGCTGGTTGGTTCCAGACTCACTCTTTCCGAACGTACAGTATTTTGTCCCTGGAAAGAGTTTTGGTATCCACATGAAAAGCTTGTTGACAGCGTTCCACCTGAGAAAACAGCAGGCCGAGTTTGTTTTCTTATTGTCTGGTGAGTTTATGTGAAACAGCAGCAGGAGTCAGGATGATCTGATCTGCCTGAAAGCACATTTATTGGGTGTGAACTATCTGTGAGTAAAGACTGCAGGATATGGAAAGTTCATTTCTGCTTTCAAAGCTGCTGAAAGCTGGCAGTGAAATCTTGAATGTTTCCCACCCAGACTGTCCAACTCCTTCTGGCACAGAGGACAAACTGCTTCAGTCGTAGTTAAGCTAATTCTGATTTGTCTTTACTCAGGAGCCATTTATATTTAAGGAACAAAAAGAGACTGCTTTGAGTTCACCTCAGAAGCTAACGGAATATGATGAAACAGGGAATCAGCACATACCTGCACCAAGGCTACACGATCCTCTGAATCTGTTACTTTACTAAATGAAAATGTTGAGAAATGATTCATCTGTGTCTGGATCCAGATCTACATCAATACACAATATCAAATGTGTCCCATGATTGTCTATTGTGGTCTACATGTGGCAGGTTGTATTCATTACAGCAATGGAAGTAGATCATGAGGCAATTGCAAAAATGGCCAAACCACAAACCAAACCAAAAAGCAATCAGCTGTTTCGATGTTAATCAGTATTATTCAATAACCATATCAATCCTCATGCAGATATATTAGTGTCACTTCATTAAACTCAGTGGCCCTTAAACTCTTAAACCCTTAAACCCTTAAACCCTTTTGAAAAGAATGTTTTGATATACTTAGAGGACAAAAAAGTTTTCCACTTTCACTGAGTAAAATCTCTAACCAACATCAGTCCTGATCAGAACTACAAAATATTCGTCCATTTCCAGAACTTTAACCCTTTAAACATCAGTTTGTTTACATAATTCCACTGTTTGTTACATTAAAAAAACCACACAAACATTTTAATTATTTTCTGTATACTAAATGCTAGGTTGTAGTTTTTTTCACAGTCTTGAGTTATGGCAATGATGAGCAACAACATGCATTAAAATGTTGATGCATTTTTATTTATTGTGCAATAAACCAGGAACATAGCATGTATTAATCTGGTGGAAAATAGTAGAAGGTACCAGTTGGAAGCCAGATGTAATAGTACATCTGATTTTATGATGTAATGGCTGTGGAATCAAAAAGTGTGGAATGAATCAGTTTCAATTTGGAAATGTTTGTCCTTAAGGGTCTGACTGTCTGTATGTTGGCTGCACATTGACTTATAGGATCTGAGGTTGAACTTCCAGATATATTTTAAACTCACATCCATGCTAAAATATATCCCATATGCATTAACACAGTCAAAATGTCCCTAGCGCTGCACAAGGGTTAATGTCAAATAATAAGTATCCTTGTTATGTATATGTTTCTTACTGACAGAGCCGGCCTGAAGGAGAGAGATGTCATCATCAGTATCAACGGCGAGCGAATCACATCGGCCAATGATGTCAGCGCAGCCATAAAACGGAACGAGAAGCTGCGAACGGTTGTGAGGCGAGGCAACGAGGACATCATCCTCACCATCGTGCCCGATGAGATCGAGCCTTGACCTCTCAGCTGAATGATCAACAATCAACAACGCACCCAGTCAACCGATTACAGAGCTGGCTCTCAGTGTTTTCCAACCATGAACACTTTTAAAAACCAAGCAACCAATAGGGCGGTGTGCGTCTGTGGCCACACCTACTGCATTTAAGAACTTGTAATTATGAGCTCTACTACTACTCTTCCATGCTGTTCCGCTCGCACACTCCTTCAAAGGCCCAACTTCCTGACCCTGGCAGCTGAAGCTTCAACCCAGTCGTCATACTTGTCATATTAGTTTTTCTTCTAATCCCAATTTACTTTCCATCATCACCGACCTTTTATATTCTACTCAACACTTATCTGTTGCTACAAAGAGGTTACTGCAGGTTACCGTAGTTTTGTTTTGTTGTTTATGTTCTTGATGGAATATTTTTTTAATAGTATTTTTCTCTGTATGTGTTTTAATGACAATTTTTCAAAAAACGGGGAATAAATTTTATTTTCAAAGTGTTGTCTTCATTGACAATGTCGATGCAATAAATGTCGGTCGATGTTTGATCTCAAACAGGTTCCTTCATCAGCTAAAAGCAACTGACAAAAAAACATTTTCTTCCTTTTCCATTTCATTTTCCCAGCTAGTGTTTCCACGTGATATTATTATTATTACTCCGGTTGTTCTGCTGAGGATATACTTTAAGCTATTTAGTTGATTTTCTCCTTTACTGAAATGCTTTCAGGTAAGCAGTGGTGCAGAGTATATCTGTAGGGCTTTTATTATGAAAGGGAAATCGCAACAAGGTGGCAGACAGAATTGCATTGTAAAGCAAAGCTTATAGGGAACCAATCTAAATGTCATTATTCTACAGACATTACATTGTGCAATCAAAATGTATTTCATAATGATAAGTTAAAGCAAAAATGATTGCATTAACTTGTTTTTTGCTGTTATATATCAATGTTGGGTTTACAGCTTGTTATGCTGCATCCTTGTGACTTGACAAAAAAAAGAAGCCACATAAGGGAACACTAAGTTTACAATAATTAATCAATAAGTTGTGTTTATGTTTGAAAAAGAAAATCAGTGGTGGATGAGGTGCTCAGATCTTTTACTGAAGAAAAGTACAGTGTAGAAATATTCATGCATTCAAAATCTTACTTAATATACAAAATATATTTAAAGTACAAACATTTAAAGTACTTATTCTGCCCATTTCAGAAGAATAAATATGATATTATTGGATTATAATAGTTGATCCATTAATGTGCTCATCACTTTAATGTTGCAGCTTGTGAAGAAGGAGCTTTTCCCCTTATGTGTCCTACTATATATACTGCTGGGTAGCCTGTGAAGTTTTATCTTAAACTTTAATAATACATGATAAATTATTTGTTGTTTATACAATATTATTATTTTTATTATTTATCTGAATCTTCAAAGTGACTAAATTGATCAAATAAATGTACAGTAGTCGGGTAAAAAATACAATATTTGCCTCTGAAATGTAGTGGATTAGAAGTATGAAGTAGCAGGACATGTACATATTCAAGTAAAGTAAGTGCAAGTGCTTTAACATTGTACTTAAGTAGAGTACTTGAATAAATACTTAGTTACTGTCCACCACTGAAAAGAGTAAAGCAGAAACTGAACTCCAGCACGACCCCAGCAGCCGAGCTCTGTTCACAACGAGACCAAGAAAACAAATTGGGAAAGAACTCCATCATCTCTCAAACATCTTGTCCTCCCTCTGTGTAATGTTACACACTGAGTTCAACAAAGCGTGATGACACAATGTTGGCTCCAGCGTGTGCAGGCCCCACTGCTGATTATTGGAAAATGTTGAATGCTTAAAACAACTTTTTATCCTTGTCAAATGTCAGTTCAATAAGTATTTCTAGTACAGTAGCTGGGTGTCTAAAGTAGATACCTATTATATTATTGTCAAATGCATGTTGATATGGTTGTAGTTAGGGTCATAGCTAATGGCATTGGCAAAAGAGTACATACAAACTGTATTTACAAAAGTCCCAGTTGTTTTATATGCAAATGTGTGCAAATCAATCATTTTAAATCTACTTTGAGAAGTCTTACTGAGGTGGGTTCATCATAAAAAAACATGAATCATCTTTTCATCACTTAATCCCTCCTGGAATGCAGATACATGACATCTACCGTCAGGAGCAGCGGGTTTATCTTTCATTTCGACCCTCCAGTTGGATGAGATGTGTCGTCCTGATTCACCGAGCAGATTTACTCCCAGAGCTCAAATCTGCTGACTCAGTGTCTGTGCTCCACATGTCTATCAAAACATCCGCACATCATTTTTTAATTTGCTGTCCTCCTTATGTAATATGTGACACTTTTCATTTGTGTTGACTCAGCTCACAGCTGCCACTTGGCTCATGCAAAGGACCTTGGCATCGACTATCTCCTCTGTTTCTTTTTACATTTTGGGAGCAAGCCCCTCTGGCCTTCAGATGTCTTCTGAATAGAACTAACGGCTGCAGTTCTCCACATAAGAAGACTTATTGTGACCGTCACGGTTCACTTCTGACTGATTTATGAGTCATTGTTACTGGAAGGCCTGGAAACATCGGCTAAGTAGATTTTATCTTCGGGAAACTTGAGCAACTTTTTCCTCGAGCTGCCACTGTCAAAATATCCATAAATCAGCATTAAAAGTATTTTTTATTTATATGTTTTGACCCAAAAGAGCCCAAAGATACTAAGCGAATGCCACAATGTACTGCATGTTAACTGACATTCCCTTACAGAAGTTATATGCTTTAAAAACACAGATTTTTATGTTTTTCTTTGCAGTCTCACATAATTTATTCTACTCCCTGATCCTCTAAGTGTCTCGCTCACTTACAGCTTTCAAATGTAGCTCTTACAGTTCGTGGCTTGCTCAACATAGGATCATCTCACTTGTTTGTCTTTCCTTTCTCAATTCAGGATTTGATGTATTTCTGTTGCACAAGCACTTCTCTTTGTTTTAAGAAGTGCTCTAGAACTAACAGAGATAATAAACAACCCAAAGAACAGTACATTCATTTGTATAAATATATTTTTATTGCTACATCAGCACAGTTATTAAAACCATCAACATCACAGGTCAAAACAGTCTTTATAAGACATAGTTTACATTGGCAGCATTATGTTACAGACATGTACATTATTTTTAGCATTCAGTTTCAACATTACGGTGCCACATTAAAACACATTGTTAATCAGTTTCACCTTCTATATACACACTCCTGTAACAGGAGAATATGTGTTCACTCTGAGCTTTTGTCAACCAAACAGTTCTGAACCAGACAGTTAAGGCCTGAATAACCAAAAGACTTATCAGTGGATCAGTGCAGTTACAGTACATCGTGCGGGTAAGAATAACGGCTTTATAGCGGACGACTGGAGGATCATGGGAGGACAAATTGGAGCATTTGCATGCAAATTTAATGTGAATAAATAAATGTTCTGCTGGTGTTGCATGTAAATTATTATTACGCTAAAACCTGCCAACAACAACCAGGGTAAGAGAAGGAGCCAGTATTGCTCAGTTTTACTTCATTTTCCATTTGATCGTTTTAAAAAACCTGCTTGGTTTTTGATGGCTTTTTTGTTGGTGATTTCTATGAGGTCAAACTTTCCCAGAATGCATTGCAGCCACAGGACATGATTGTTGTGTGACACGGATATGAGATTTCTGAAGTTACACATTTCTTGTTTTCTTTTGGCCCTGATGAGACATCATGGACATTCACTGTGGCTGTCCAATAGTGTCGCATTCTTTTGTTATTTTCCCAGAGATAAAAGATAAACAAACCGTTACAGAGGCTGCATCTTTGACAGCTGGACACACCATCTTAAGTTTTAGCAGATTGTGTGTTATCTGATCCATATTTCCCATTTCAGCCCTTTGTTGTTGTTGTGTCTCTGTTAGTGTCAGTGTCCTGCTTTGCCTCCCCTCTGACATGAAGACTTCCAGGTTACATGTTATGTTAGTCTTTTAGCTGTTCTGAAATCAGAGCATGGCTGGTGTCGGCGCTGCCTGCTCCGATGGTCCTGTCGATGTGGCTCCTTCCGCGGAGCAGCTTACGTCTCCCTGGCTGAGGGAGACATGCGGCAGAGCGCTCAGCAGGGCCTTCTCCAGCTTCAGCTCCAGAGCGTCCAGGCGACGGTCGACATGCTCCTTGAGCCTCCTCTCCATCTCCTCCAGACGACGCTCCATGGCTGAGTCCAACTCCCTTCAGAGTGGAGGGACAGTGAGGTAACATCTGGTTAAAGCAGAGTGTCTGCACAGTAACATTTTACTTCCATAATGAGGCATGTACTCTTTGATAACTGAAACCTTCCCTAACATGGAATATAATGACAACGGAATTATGTGTGATAGAGTTTTAACATGATTGTAACACCTACATTGACTGTATAACAGTTTTAAATGTTAAAATAAAATAAATACAAATGCACTACATGTATATCATATTAAAATACAGTTTTAATGCCTGTTTTTATTTATTCTCTTGTTTCTTAACTTAATTGTAAAGAACCTTGAACTACAACCCCTGTATAAAAAGATGCTCTATAAATAAAGTTGTATTATTATTATTATATATATTTTTTAAACTGCAGAAAGGTGGACATTTATCTTTTCTTACACCAGCAGTGGCAGTTAAGTAAAGAAGTAAAAAAAACATCGTCATTGCTTCTTCTTCAGTGGTGGCACCTGAACATTATTAATAATAATAACAGGGATAGAACGCCATAATTAATGGGAAATAAAACCCAGTTGATAAAAATAGTAAATATGGGATAACAAATAGGATGAAAATACATAGAATGCACAACATATGGTGGAAAATAAAACCCACTGAATAATAATTATAAAGTAAAAAATCTTAAAATCAGTACTCTTATTTGCATACGTCATTAAACACTGCAGCGGAAGAAGGGAACAAACAAACATGAAGCCACATCAGAAAACAAAACCTCAAATATAAACAGACACTAAAACTAAACCACCCACACAGTTCTTCCCCAAACCTCAAAATCCTGCAGCGTCCATCTCACTCAGGCACATTTCTGTCCGTATGAATTTCTCAGACTTTGGGTTTGTTTCTGACCACTTTGAGGACATTTTTTCATTCCTCTTTTTCCATCTTCTCAAACATTTCCAGTCTTTGTGCATGTCTTTGCATTTGGGGTTTCTCAGCATTACTTTTTACTCTCAAGGATATTTAAGAATCCCTCCGCTCCGGCAGCTTCAGTAATCAAGCTTCTCTTATGACCAGAGGAAGTCCTGAGTGCTGCTGCTCAGTCTTTCACATTGTTGCTCATCTCATCACCGACGTTCATCTCTGATCGTTGCTCAGCAAGATTTATTTTATTGTGGCATTTAAAGGGGAATTCCCCGTGTTATTAAACAGCAGCTGTCTTTTTTCTGGTTTTGGTCAGGTGGCAACCTCCAGTTCTGAAAAGTGAAGGCAATCCGGAAGTGCCTTAAACCTGCATTCTTTCTAATGGGAAAATGACCATACTTCTCACCTGATTATTACCTCAGTTACATTTTAAACATCAGTTTATTTTCTTAATCGTTCATTTCAAGCCTGTTTCAATACCGCATGATGTTCATACTGTAAACGATGGTTCTATTTAGAGTACAATAGATGACAAAGCAGGGTATGCTGTCGGGCGTGGCTACCTGTACCGGTTTGGATGTTGTCCGTGTTTTCGTCTTAGAACTTTAACCCATTCAAAATGTGCTTCAGTAAGTGAAAGCACATTTTTGATTTGCCTAGAAATGGCTTGTTTAGCGTTCTTAGCTCCACCCTCTCGTGGAACTGCCATGGTCACTGCTGGATGCAAAAACAACAAAATGGCATTCGTAAAAATGCCGAACACTAGGCTTCAAAACCGTAGTCCACAAAACAATGAGTACTGTCACGGTGACTATGTCCACTGGTTTCTATTGCTGTCAGTGTCCTCCCTTCTCCTACATGTCAACTGCACAACTGAAACAACTTCCTGCTTTCGTCAAAAAGCATTCTGGGAAATCACAAGCTTGACAAGAATATAAATAGGGCAGAAAAAAACACTTGACATTTCACTAAAGTTAATTGCATCATTAAAACTCCAATTACAGATTTGTACAGTTTATAAAGTATAGATATTACTTTTCCCTCTTTTCTGGAAACTAATTTAGAGTATAAAACTCTTTAAATATTTTAGCCTGTGGTGACTACACTGATGTGTTTCAGTGAAACGTACCGCTGAGCTGCCGTCCTCTCCTCGGTGTGGAGTCAGACTCAGCTGACGTTCGCTCTGAACCCACATGAGCTGCTCTGCTCGGACAAAGAGCCTCATTTAGCAAACTGCACTTTGTAGCACCAGCCCATAAACACATGTTTCACTAGTAGAGGGAAACTAATATCAGCTGTAAATAAAGTTAACTAATACTGAGCCTTTGCATCAGTATTGGCAAAATAAATTATATTTATTCATGAAAGTTTGGTGCAGTTTTCCAACATTTCAATGACTCGCACATGAAGCCCTGCTGATAAATGAACTCTATTGTCTGTGTATCAGCCTCCACCCTGCACTGCTAACAACCACCGGTCAAACCAGAACCTTCTATGTAGCTGTTTCACTGACCGCGATTGTTACCACAATGTTTTTTTGAAAAAAAACAAACAAAACAACAACATGAACGCTTTAGTGACTTTATTACCAAGTAGTCTGAGAAACAAGTCATGATATGTGATATGTGTTGCCACTCAGCTTGGAGATCAGTGAATATTCTACCATGAGGCCGTGGGAAATGTTTGGGCGTCAGCTTTCCACTAACAATGTGACCTTACACAACCAGGGCCCATTAAATAAATGAGTCTCTGTTTCATCCACGCCCTCGGCTCCTATAATGTGGCAGCACAAATTGAATCAGAGATGCTATCGGTTTCTTCTTTTAATTAAGAATAGGCAGGCCCAAATATTCTGTTTAGTCACGTATATGCAGGGACATAAAAGTCCTATAGTCTCTGTGTTGACACCTGTAGAACACGATACTGTGAGCATACACAAGCGTTTTCACTCTGTGGCTGCAAGTATGTTAGAGCAGAAGGACGGGCTTGTAAGTCCCAGTGTGAGAATGCACCTCAGAAGTTCCTCAAAGGATGTCATACTGTAAAAGGTTTTAGTTTTAAGTGTGCATAATGCTTTGTGAATCTACTTGGTGTAATACTGATAATATGTAAAAGGAAGAACATGAAATGAATGCTTTTCCAAAATAAAAGAATAAATACAAATGTTTTAAATAGCTGGAGCAAAAATATCATCGAATTCAAGTAAATACATTGGATTTATATTTTTGCCAAATTTGATTTAATTGGAAGCAGCAAATTCAAAAAATGATTGAGATTGAAACTGTCTAATACCCCTAAGCAAATGATTATTACAGGACAATACTATCTTTTCTAGTACTACTACTAGTAATATAGTATAGTAGTAATCATTACAATAGTATTGTATTATTATTTATAATTTAAAATAATTGTATCTTCCATGTTGGTAACCTTAGGCAGCTGAGTTTGTCTGCAGTAACTTCTGTTGGAATGGAGCTACTTCTGAATGTAGAGTGAAGGGTTCTCATGTTAACCAGATATAAAAGCAGTCACAGTGGCTCAATTGACTAATTAGAGCAGAAGAATCAACAGGATGGACTCACTGAACTTCACTCACCATGTGCCATTTCTCATCACCTTCCTCTTCTCTTCCAGCGTTGCAGCGTCATCCAGTCTCAGCTTGGTCACCTGACCGCAGAGGCTCTGGAGAACGGGCAGAAGCTCAGGGCCAGAGCATAACGCCTCGCCGTGCCCCTGCCCATTCAGGAAGTGGGACATCATCTCCGCCAGCTGGTCGCGGCTCACTGGGCATCCACTGCTCACTACAGATGAGAGAACACATCGCAAACTGGTCAGCTGCTAAGATCTGTGAATTTCAAATCTAAGAAAAAGTCATTAGTTAACAAATACGATGTGATTAGATTCAATTTGGTTCAGTCAGAATGTACATGAACCAACTCACTGTTTAAACCACACTCTGGACCTTGTTCTGGGATATGGTGTTGAAATTGAAAGTTTATCAGTGTGTCCACATAATCCTCTTTTATCAGACCATTTTTTAATAACTTTTGAAGTCCTGTTACTGGACTACAAGCCAGTAGGCAAAATATCCTACGCTCAATGTTTATCTGAAAGTGCTGTGACTAAATTTAAGGAAGTGATTCCATCAGCACTTAATTCAATACCAGGACTCAATATCAATATAACAGAGGACTCCAATGCTAACTTTAGTCCCTCCCAAATTAATCATCTTGTTGATAGCGCTGCAGCCTCACTGCGAATAACACTCGACTCTGTCGCTCCTCTAAAGAAGAAGATCATAAAACAGAAAAAGAAAGCTCCATGGCTTAATTTACAAATCCGCAAACTAAAACAAAAGTCGAGAAATCTTGAAAGTAAATGGCGTTCCACTAAATTGGAAGAATCTCGTTTAGTCTGGTTAGATCATCTTAAAACGTATAAGAAGGCTCTCCGTAATGCCAGAGCAGCTTATTACTCTTCCTTAATAGAAGAAAATAAGAACAACCCCAGGTTTCTTTTCAGCACTGTAGCCAGGCTGACAGAGAGCTACAGCTCTACAGAGCCTTCTATTCCTATATCTCTCAGTAGTGACGACTTCATGAGTTTCTTTAACGATAAAATTATAATTATTAGAGACAAAATTAATCTCCTCCTGACCTCAATTGGTAATGACTTAACTTCAACTGTTGGAATTTTTAAAACATCTGTAACTCCTGAAATATATCTAGACTGTTTTACTCCAATCAACCTTAACCAACTAACTTCAACAATCTCATCGTCTAAGCCATCAACCTGTCTTTTGGACCCGATTCCAACTAAACTGTTTAAAGAAGTTTTACCCTTAATTAACACTTCGTTATTAAATATGATCAACCTGTCTCTATTATCTGGCTACGTACCACAATCCTTTAAAGTAGCTGTAATAAAACCACTTCTTAAAAAGCCTAGTCTTGATCCAGAGGTTTTAGCCAACTATAGGCCGATATCTAACCTACCCTTTCTCGCTAAAATCCTTGAGAAAGCAGTCGCAAAACAGTTGTGTGACTTTTTACATAATAATAGTTTATTTGAGGTTTTTCAATCTGGATTTAGAGTTTATCATAGCACAGAGACTGGCACTGATGAAAGTTACCAATGACCTTCTATTGGCATCAGACAAAATACTTGTCTCTGCTCTTGTCTTGTTAGACCTCAGTGCTGCTTTCGACACTGTTGATCATGACATTCTACTACAGAGACTGGAACATTGTGTTGGCATAAAAGGAACCGCACTAAGCTGGTTCAAGTCCTATTTATCTGAACGATCTCAATTTGTATGTGTTAACGATAAATCCTCCATGACAGCCAAAGTCAGTCTTGGAGTTCCGCAGGGTTCTGTACTTGGACCGATTCTATTCACCTTATATATGCTTCCTTTGGGCAATATTATAAGGAACCACTCTATAAACTTTCATTGTTATGCGGATGATACCCAATTATATCTATCAATTAAACCAGACGAAACCAATCAATTGGCTAAACTTCAAGCATGCCTTAAGGACATAAAAACTTGGATGTCTAGCAACCTTTTGATGTTAAACACAGACAAAACTGAAGTTATTATACTTGGCCCTAAACGCCTCCGAAACGCATTTTCTAATGACATAGAAGCTCTGGATGGCATTAACTTGGCCTCCAGCACCACTGTAAGGAATCTTGGCGTCATCTTTGATCAAGATCTGTCGTTTAACTCCCACATAAAACAAATCTCAAGGACTGCCTTCTTTCATCTACGTAACATTGCAAAAATAAGACACATCCTGTCTCAAAATGATGCAGAAAAACTAGTCCATGCATTTGTTACTTCAAGGCTGGATTACTGCAACTCATTGTTATCAGGTTGTCCCAAAAAGTCGCTTAAGACTCTTCAGTTGATCCAAAATGCAGCGGCACATGTATTGACTAGAACAAGGAAATGGGATCATATTACTCCTGTCTTAGCTGCTCTGCACTGGCTCCCGGTAAAATACAGAATAGAATTCAAAATCCTTCTCCTGACTTACAAATCAATTAAAGGTCAGGCTCCAGCATATCTTAAAGATCTCATAGTACCTTATAAACCAACTAGAGCATTACGCTCCCAGACTGCAGGGTTACTTGTGGTTCCTAGAGTCTCTAAGAGTACAATGGGAGCCAGAGCCTTCAGCTATCAAGCTCCTCTCCAGTGGAACCAGCTTCCAGTTTGTGTTCGGGAGGCAGACACACTCTCCACATTTAAGAGTAGGCTAAAGACTTTCCTTTTTGATAAAGCTTATAGTTAGGGCTGGCTCAGGTTTGCCCTGGATCAGCCCCTAGTTATGCTGCTATAGGCTTAGACTGCCGGGGGACACCTCCCTGCTCTCTTCCTTCTCTCCCTCTCTCTTCTTCTCCCTCTCTATCTGTATGCATTTATGTAAATGTATGTTACTAACTCACCATCCGGGGTATCATCCCCGGAGTGTCTGTCTCTCATGTGGCAGGTTGCCACTGATAAAGTTTACGTCAGGATCATGAATCGTGACAGCGCCTGCTGACCTGGTCCTGCTGGACACCGGGAAGCCTTATTGACATTTTCCTGGATTCATCCAAACTTTCTATTTCTTTTTTTTCCAACACAACATAATTTCTGTCAAATGTTGTATTTGTACTATGTTGTTTATCCTGTACACACAACATCTATTTAACGTCTGTCCGTCCTGGGAGGGGGATCCCTCCTCAGTTGCTCTCCCTGAGGTTTCTTCCATTTTTTCCCCTTTAATTTTGGGGTTTCTTTTAGGAAGTTTTTCCTTGTGCGATGCGAGGGTCTAAGGACAGAGGGTGTCGTAACCTGTACAGTCTGTAAAGCACACTGAGACAAATGTATAATTTGTGATATTGGGCTATACAAATAAATTTGATTTGATTTGATGTGGTCAAACAAAGGACGGTATCGGATTTTAACGCGGATCGGGATAAAAAACACTGACCGTGGGGAATTTCCATTATTTTAATAATCGTATATTTCCTGATATGAGTGACTTGAAAATGCTGTATAGCTCGCTATCATGGGAGAGAACAGAAACATAGTAATATGTAAGAAAGATCAGACTTACACAATGTTGCTATTTTCTTTTGGATGATTAACTTATTATTGATTGTTTATTTTTCACTAAAAAACGATGTGTCCCATCTGTAATGCATTACAAATATTAGTTTATTGGCTAAATGTAAGGTTAAGGGATTCCAGTATGTTTTATTGCCATATTAAGAGTTTTAAGCATATTTTGATGATAATATTGTGAATCACAATTCTTTGGGCCAGGATAATAGTGATGACATTTTCATATGGTCCCATACCTCGGTCATCAACCTTCATGAGGCAGTAAGATGGATAACGGCAGTCTGTTAGAGGCTGAGACAGATTTTTTTATGCTTCTCAAAACTCTTTTTCACATGACGCCTGTTTGAGTATTTTGTCCTTTCTGATCCAAAACAGTTTACGCTGAAAAGTCAATCCAGATCAAATTGGGTCGGTGAAAAAAACATGAGAACAAAATACTGACAGACACACACACAGCACAAAGTGAGTCTACACCTTGTGCGCTCTTGGTTGATGATGTTCCTTACTTATATTCTGGGTGTTGACACCAGAGACCTGCAGGTCTGGGGAGCAGGCGGAGGAGCAATCTGACATCTCTCCATTCTGAGTCAGTGGAGCTTCATCAGCAGGCCTGATGGAGCCGACTGGAGGCTAGTGACACAAAAAGAAGACTCTGATATACAGCATGTGCAAACATTTTTGGAACCCACAGGACATGCTAAAGAAAGGATTTATGTTTGCAGGACATAAAAAAGGTAAAGTATGGGGTGATGTGTTGGTGTTGTGCTGTAATGCCCTGTAAGAATAATGGATCACATTCTATGGGTTGAGAGCAAAAAATATACCCTGCAGTCTGCAGGCTGGGTCTGGTTGCTGATGACTGCTGCTGTGGCTCCTTGAACAAGAGAAGAGAAAACTCCACCGCCCATCAGGAGAGGAAGGAAGCCTCCCAGAGAGCTGGTCTGGTTCTGCAGAGAAACACAGTGTCTGGTGTCAACCAACAGGTTGGTTTTCAGAGTGAGTTGAAATGAACGGAAACCAAAAGGTTGCCTGAAGGCAATCTAAAACCTTAGGGCACACTTTGGAAAACAATTATCAGTGAAGTTAAGTTAAGTACAAGCAAGTGGAAGGTTAAACTATAGGGATGCACCAAATGTCTTTTTTTAATTTATTTTTTACATTCAAAGCAACTTTATTAAAAATTACTTTTTGTCATTTTTCCTGAAAGTAGTGCATGAGACAGATAATCTGTGTTCCTCTCTTTGCAAGATCGGCTTGGACGAAGGCAAACAACCAATCACAGCAGAGGAGTCTCCAGCGCAGAATCAATCACTGCTCATTACCTCAAATCCTTTGTGAGCGTGAGAGCAAAGGAAAATGTTGCTTTTGAAAAGCTAAATGCCAACAAATATGAATTGAAGCAGAATATTTTGTTAGATAAAAACAATTTGTCTTTTCAATAAATTTTGACTTTACGACGCCGCTGCTCAAACGTTATTGGAAATATTTGGATCAAACGAGTTGGAAACGATCCTACGCAGCCACCACTGGAATCTAATTCTTTAAATAATATAATACTAATAACATCAGTCTAGCCTCATCTTTATCTGCAACTGTGCAGAAGTACTGTGTTCAAACACAATGAATGGACATTCGAAAAAAAGTCAAATAAAATAATAAGTTTGAATGTTGATTTAGAATGCAAATGTCAACGTTATGAATGAAGCTTCGAACTATTTGATAAAGCCCTAACCCATCATAGCCCTTAAGTAAAGTAACTGTTGTTGTCATCCCCCCTCACTGCCTGAAGAAGATGTTAGAGGTAATAAGTAACTCACTGCTCCTTTACTCCCACCTTCTGCTGGAAGTGCACCATTTCCATGAGGTTCTGGGCTCCCGGTGAAAGGCTGGTTCCCATCTCCTCAACTAGACACTGCACGTGCTGCATGTCGATGCCGGGGCCGCGGGCTGCGCAGGGCTGTAGCGGCTGAAGGCCCACGATGACTCGACACACCAAAACACTGCTTCTACCGCCCAGGGAGAGCAGCTGGGACACCGACCAGAGGGAGACAGAACCAGATGATTAAACTAAAGTCAACACATCCGTGTACAAATATGGAACTGGATGAAAGTGTCCAAGACACTTAAAAGATGTCTCAACAGTTTATAGATAGAGTTTAGAAGTTCTCTAAAAGAAAGGTCTCTAATCGCAGCTCACCTTTACTTCACAGGCTGAGGACGGCTGTTCAAGGATCAGCTGTTTCCTGTAGAAAGGCCCTCTGTCTGAGCTGTAGGCAAAAGAGAGGAGACACTGTTCCAACATCCCATCAGACATTCTTTAAACTCCTTCAAAAACGAATAAGCACAATGTCGGCTACATTAATGTTTATATATAACAGACTGGGGATCGAGGATGAAGTGGGGATGATATGAGAACAAAGGTCACTCACTAAATTCAAACTCAGGAAGTTGCCAGACTGCGTCCCTCTATATGCTGTTGTGTTTTAGCTTCATATACATTTTTATCATTATATGCTTGTTTTTTCAAATTTAAAGACACAATGAGTAGGATTTATCGTTAGGGGTAACCACAACATTCAGAGTTGGCCCCTCCTCCCCAGTTTAACGAAGTGTGTTCGCCAGCGAAGTGTGTTTGCCAGCAGATGAAAGCCAGCCCTAGATTCACTCTTGGTTTATAACGATCTTTGTCCGCGTGGCGCTTTGCCTAGATATATATGCCTTTTTCGGTGCTGTGTCGGCCATTTTTCGTAGCCTCTTCTTGGTGCTGGGCTTACGATTTGGCACCTGGTTGTTATGTTTTTATAGAGGTTGACTCCCAGAAACATCCTGAACACAGCAAAACAAGAAAATCTAGAGTCTCTGCATATACAGACACCACCTTCACCACTTCTAGTGGGTCATAAGTGATGATTGAGAGAGATGTTGTTTGAGTCTATACATATCCTGCTCATTGTGCCTTTAAGTCAACTCTAAAAAAGATACAACCCAAGTGATGATAACTGTGTGTGTATACCTGTCTGGCTGGACGCTGTCGTCCCTCTCCCCGCGAATTGTCCCGCAGTATTCTCCCATCTGGCTGTACACCTCCATGATTCGAGCCTCGCTGATGACCAGTACGCAGCTTATGGAGGTGGTGGGGTTGCAGTGGAGCATCAAGGACACAAGGAGACCCATCCTCTGTCTGCTCCAACAGCACTGGGCCGCCCCTGTGAGGTCAAGATGCATATTAAAAAGGCGTTGTTAACCCAACAATGCATTTATTACTCACCCTTCCATTAGAAAGAACGGTGGTGAGATGTGTTTTCCACCATTACACACAGAGTTAACTTGCACTTCTATATCAGCCTTTACCAAAACTATTGAACCAACATGGAGAATACAAACACAACCAGTGGAAAACAAACATTTCACATAGATCATTCATTTCATAGATGCTAAAAGCTTCTTACCAGTTTGTCTTGTTTCCCTCTGACTGACTGAGCTCCTTTTCATGATCATCTTTGTTTCCGAGTTGAACAGGAAGCAGGACATCAGCCAAGCAATGTTCCTGAGCATTAAGGACCCAAGCAGCTCCACTCTTCACAGCAATGTCCACCATGATGCTGCAGAAGTGAAAATGGGACACAAAGTATGAAAACAACTTAGGAGACAAGACTGACCAAGAACAAGTTGGAAAGTATTTTTCATCTTTCAAATATGTTTTAAGATTAAACGTTTATCACATCATTCTTTCAACACTCTCTTCCATTCACACACACACACACACACACACACACACACACACACACACACACACACACACACACACACACACAAAACCATATTCAGGTGCAAACCCAGATATGAAACAGATAATATAAAATATACGTTTTGAGAAGAGTATAAAAAATAAGTAAACCAGAAAGAGAAAGGAAAAATCTTCAAAAATAAAGGAAATCAATAATCAAATTTAATAAAATAAATAGGTATGTAAAAAATAAGAGACATAATAAAATGGAACTGTATTTTTCAGAAAGGAAATTAAAGACATATTTTTAATCTCTCTTTTAATTTGGAATAATTATAATTAAATCATCTATTGATGAAAGGTGGTATACAAATACATATTGAGTTGAGACAATTTAGGAACAGGACTGTCTACAGACAAGTTAGGACATTTCCCCCCCCATAAATTGACCTTAAACCCTAACATTATAATTGTATCTGACATGTCAATGAAGGTTAACTTCACATATTTTGTGTAAAGGCTTTCCTGTTCCTCTTCCCATGCATTACGCATTTAACAGCTACGATCTGGGTATGTTTTAACAAGCATCTTTTTATTTGAGATGGTAAATGACATACATTATATTGAGACGTAAATCAAGTATTTGCTACACCACAGTAACTGTAAATAAACAATATAGATTGCTAATATAAAGCTACTTTTACCTTTAACGTCCCCTTAAAATAGATCCAGCTGAAACCGTTGTTTTGTTTGTTTTCGTGAATTTTCGTCTTCACATTTCTTCGTATTAACTACGGATTAACTTGATATAAGTGACGATAAATAGGCGAATTTCTGATTTCCAGCTAAGCTAACGCTGAATCCAAGGCATCGATCGAACTACAGACATCATGCGACGGGATGTTGTGGTGTGACGTAATTAAACAGCGACTCATTAGATGTCAAATTTCGCATCGAGGATACTATTTTGGTAAATAAGCACCTTTTCTCCTAGTACAACAAATAACTAAGTGCTGTGTTTCATTAAAAAATGAGTGTAGTGTTGTGTTAAAGCGTGTGGTATTTTTTTTAAGTGAAGCAAATCGGGATTCATCACGTTAGCAACATGGTTTCTATGATCAACGGCGTTAGCTTGGAGGCTGGAGTTGTGTTGTGATGTTTCAAAGCTCATTAACGATTTGTCCTCTGGATTTTACGATACCATAGCTAACTGGTAGACACATAATCTGTGGTGGAAGAAGTACTTAAATCCTTTACTGAAGTAAAAGTACCACACTGAAAATACTCCATACAGGTAACGTTAACATTAAAAGTCATGCATGCTAAACTGTAAGTATGACAATATTACAATAATACAGCAATATTTACTTAAGGCACTTCAAGTTAAGATCGTCATTTTGCAGTTCATCTACAGCTCTGCATCATATTCTATAAGTATGTCTGTAGCTTTGTTGCTGTCCTGTGAGAACCACGTAACTCTGAGTTTCTCACAAAAACAGCCTGTTTTCAGCTTTGTGACGAAGTAACAATTTACTTAGCTTAAGAAGTAGGAGAACTTTCTCAACAAATAAAGGAACACTTGATCCTTCACTTTATCACAAACATGCTACATGGTTTTTACTGGACAGGAAGGGGATGAAAAACTGTAATCAGAAAATTAACTAAAGCTGTCAGATAAAGGTAGTGAATTAAAAAGTACAATATTGACCCCAGAGAAGTAGAAGAGTAGATTTATAAAGTTGCAAATAATAGATATACTTAAGTAAAGTAGAAGTATCTCAAATTTGACTTAAGTACAGTACTTGAGTAAATGTACTTTGTTATATTCCACCACTGCCTTTGGATTTGTCCTCGATTGATTGTATGATTCCCTAGCTAACTTGTTGACCAATTATGGCATAACTAATGGATCTAACTCTTTTTAAAGCAGGGGATGGACTTTACAGAGTGCTACGGAGACACTGTCTCCAGTGTTGCTGTTGCAGCTCGATTAGGATGTAGGAAGCGGGTGAGGAGGCTGATCAAGAGAGGTTTCAGTGTGGACTGCAGAGACAACCGGGGTTGGAATGCCCTCCACGAGGCGGCAGCCGCTGGCAGCAAGGAGTGTGTACAAGACATTTTGTCTTCTGCGGGCGGTAAGAAAGGTTATTGTGCAGCTCAGGGTTGTAGTTGTCACATTTTAGAAGCTGAAAACAGAGAAGGATTGGATATCTTTTCTGGATAAATGACTTGAAAAATGAATTATCTTCAAATGAACTACTCAAGGAAGCGACTAATCCTTTTGGCACTAAATTGGACCAACCCAAAGATATTCAATTAATAAATATATACGCAGAGAAAAGCAACAAATCATCACATCTGAGATAAGAGATAACATAATGGATAAGAGAGACTTAAATGTCATCTATCTGTATGCAGTGCAGTACAGTACATAGAGGAAGGACAGTGTGTTTCCCTGGTACCGGCTGCAAAACAAAAATAATGAATGATGCAAAATTTAAAAATACACATATTTAGCAAACAACAAAATACAAAACAACATACAAAACAAGGTACACACATTTAGTGCAATAACAAAAATGTAGAAAAATATAAATAGTGTAAATATACATAGACATATGATGGAACCAGAGAATTGCTTTAATAATTAAATAAGCAGTTAACACAATTGTTGTTGATTAATTTCGTAATAATAGACTATTTAATAAATCAATTCTTTCAGCACAAGGTTAGCAATTTTTCTTAAAAATCAAATATGTATTTCAGGTAGACACAACTTTATTCATTTTTTCCTTTTCTGACTGAGCAGCAGGCTCGTCGCATGGCTGCAGTGCCTATGTGAACTCTTTGACTCATGAGGGGGAATCTGCATGTTACCTAGCAGCACAGCGTGGACACCTGTCAGTGGTCCGACTCCTTCTGAAATCACACACCAACATCAACCAGCTAACAAATGACTTGTCCTGTCCTTTGTACGCAGGTATTACACTTGCACATTATCAAATAGGTGGACCTGTTTGTACTGTATGCACCTCTGACCAAATACATTTCCTCTTTAAAGTTACATTTGATGTGATGTGATTGGATTCTGTCTGCAAGTTGATCCGCTGCTATCTGTTTTCCAAAAGCTGTAGACGGCGGGCACAAGGAGGTTGTAGAAGTGCTGGTCAGTAAAGGTGCAGAGGTCAACAGAACACACACGGCGTCCTGCTGGACCTGCCTTCATCAGGCTGTTTATAAGGTAATAATAGAACTCATAACCACACACACAACTCTGTTAGGCGTATCATAACTTTTTATTTCTCCAAGGGTCACAGTGAAATAGTGCGCATTCTGGCCAATTTGTGCAACCTGGAGGCACTAGATGACCACAAGATCTCCCCTCTCTTTTTGGCTGCACAGTATGGACAACAGGAATGCCTGGAAATCCTCGTTAATGCCGGTAAATAGGTGTATTTCTTTATGCCTTTATGTGTGTATGTTAATTTTTTCAAAGCTCTAAGTATAACTTTGGTTGTTGCAATTAAATGCTGGTCAGAAATAGGACTGCAACTAATGATTCGTTTTTATTGTTTATTAATCGATTGGTTGTTTGGTCTATACAATGTTGAAACATGTTGTGTTAGTGTTAGTGTTAGTGTTTCCCTAAGCTCAAGATGACATCCTAAAATATCTTGTTTTGTCCACAACTCAAATATTTACAGTTTACTGTCACAGAGGAGTAAAGAAACCAGAAAACTTTCACATTTAAGAAGCTGGAATTTCTCAAAAATTCTCACTTGAGCAATTCCCACCAGAGATCTCTTCTTGTGTCTTGGCTCTGCCTCTTCCTCATTTACACCAGTAATCGAGAAAAATAAAATACGGTTCGGTTTTCCTTTCAGGTGCCAATGTGAACACCCAGGCAGCGGATCTGGCCACGCCGCTGCTGATTGCCTCCCAGGAGGGCCACCAGGGGTGTGTGGAGTTCCTGTTGGACCACAGGGCAGATCCTAACATAGCCTGCAGTCAGGACTGGCCCCAGCTTCCCATTCATGCTGCCGCTGAGTTTGGCCACATTGGGTACTCACTCATAACTTGTCTTTCAAAGACATATTGTTGGGCAGTGATTCCCAACCTTTTTAGAGTGTGACTTCTTATAAAGAAGGAATGTAGTTGTGATCCCTCATCACATGTTGTATTGTCAATCAGTTGTTAAACTAAAGATTGTATTTTCTCAGATTGTTTCATTTTAAAACATTCACACCTGAATAGGTTTTCTTTTTTGTATTAATTGTTAGTTGATTAAATTAATAATAGTAAAATTATTCATTTCAGTTTCTCAGAGCCCAAGGTGACGTCTTCAAATTGCTGGTTTTGTCCAACCAACATTTAAAAAACCAAAAATATTATATTTACAATGATACAAAATAGGGAAAATCTGCAAATCCTCTCATTTGAGAAGCTGGTACCAGAGAATATTTAGCATTATTGCTTGAACTTTAAAGCAATTACCATTTGCCATTTCTGTTGATCAACTAATTGACTAAAGGCATATTCTGTAACATTTCCGCATTAAAATGTCTAATAAAGACGAGACCGATGTTTTGTTGAGTTGTGTACTTACGTTATCCTAACATCCCAAACCTACAGAAATACATACACTTTTTAGATCTTGGTTTTTAACTATATATATTAACCAAATGAAGGATTTTAGTTTAGTTATCAGAGAAACAAGCTGAGCAAACGTTGGCGGTGAGCCTCTCCATCCTATGTCCACCGAACCGCGCCATAGAAACACAGATTTTGAACATGACACTGCTTCATTTAGTCATTTTACCGGTGTTCTGTCAATATGTGCTCACGGCAATGCTGATGAACACAACAACTCGCATGATCCCACGCTTCTTCACAACGCCAACAAACTCTGTCTTCTGTTATTGTTTTAATATAGAGACCCCTAGTGGCAGAAAATGACGTATTGTGCGTTTAATCTACCACTGATTATTATAAACACATTGTACCCTTAAGCGGTTCTGTATGCAAATGTGCCCATATTCTTTTTCCTTAACCCTCCTTTTGTCAATACAGTGTCCTCAGGAGGCTAATAGCTGTAACGGATCGCGTGTGTGACCGTGGTGATGGCATGGTGAGTCCACTGTACTTGGCCGTCCAAAGCCATCAGAGCAAGAGTGTCGAGATGCTCTTGAGGGAAGGTTATAGCCCAGATGCCCAGGACTGCACACACATCCTGGGTGTCCGTTCACCACTCTCCATCGCCTTGTCTTGCACATCCAACAAAACAAACAGGTTTGTTAGAAAGCAGATTTGACCTTTCTCACACACAGCAAGAACAAAATAAAACCGATAATTTTGATTAAAATCTCTTTCAGTGAATCGGTGGGGTTGCTGGTAGCTGCAGGAGCAAGATTGAGCGAGGAGGACTGGATTCATGCCTTGGCCACTGACAAATCAGACCTGCTTCAACTGATACTTGAGCACAAATGGATCCCTCGACGGGAGACTTTGACTAGAGACTGCTCTGCATCACATCATCACGGGAAAACTGTGTTAAAGCTGCAGGAAGTAAGAGAGCTACTCTGTGTGGCGCTAAACCAAGTACACTTTACCGCCTGCTGGCTTCCTCTGCTTCTGAAGGCAGGACTGGAACCTTCTCTGCTGCTACAGCCCCACATGTAAGACTGTCCTCTCACTAGGGCTGCACAATATATATATATATATATATATATATATATATATATATATATATATATATATATATATATATATATATATATATATATATAGTGTAGTCATTGCAATATCATCTTGTGAGATAAACACCTTGTGAAAGACTGCAATATTGCACTCAGGGACTTTTTTATTGTCTTTTGTGTCAAATTGTGTAAATTGTTCAATTTGTTCAATAAACTAATGTTGAAAATAATTTACTTAAATTGTTTTAATTCAACAAGCAATTTGTTGTATTTTAGCAGAATTTGGAAAGCATATTTTCCTTTATATTGTGCAGCCCTACCTTTTCAGTTTTTCACTCTTTGGTCAAGTATCAGGTGGTTGATCAATTTCTTTTTATGCTTTCTAGGTTGGAGCAGGCAGACAGTGAGGTGATTAATTACCTCCTAGAGTTTGTAAATTGGTCAAATCTGTCTCCCGCTTTGAAACATATTCTGGATCGAAGACGGGCAAAGAAGACCTGGGAACCAAGCCCACATTTTGGTACAAAATTTACACTGCAGATTTATTTTTACTAAACTAATAAACTTTCAATGATGATAATTCCTCCTTTTCTTTTCTCCTCTCCTCCCTCCAGACTCCATTCCCTGTCTTTCCCACATGTGTCGGCTGCAGGTTAGGTTGGTGCTGGGACCAGATCTACTGATGAGGACCGATGTAGTGCAGCAGCTCCCTGTACCCTCCCCGCTTCATTGCTTTCTCAAATTCAGAGACATCCCGGAAGCTTCCTACACACACTCACCGACATCATCACCACTTTCAAATCGAATAGACGGATACCACAGTACACACCAACACAGACATGTTCTATAAACCCCACCCAGTCTTCCCCTCTACATTGCTTTAAGGTTGTTAAAACCATCGTTTAACAGTTTCATATATGTATACTGTCAGCTTGTTACAGCTCATCATGGAAGCAATATGATGTTTCAATGTAATAATAAAACCTAATGACCTAGCTGCATCAAATTGATATATTTGAGATATTTTGTGCATCATTTCACACCCACTTCCTCAAAATTCAGCATATTTTGTATCTTTGGAGACGTTAGGGATCACAAGAATTTAAAATAGATGTTTTGCAGGTTTTAACAATGTTTGACTGCCCGCCTGGCCTCTTCTTGGCCTCTTGTTATTTTGCAAAAGTGGCAAAGGAAGTTGAGTATCCCTGGCTTAGGATATCAAAAATATCAATTCAGTATATCAAAATAATGAGAAATTATTTTGAGACACTAAGTCATTATTTTGAGATACCAACTCATTATTTTAAGACACTATACTATAGTCATTATTTTGAGATAAGTAAATTATCTGATTTTGTATTGAGAAAGTCTCTCATTAATTAATTCAAAGTCATAACATTGACATACTAAGTCATTTCTAGAAAGTTTGTCACAAGACTTAAGTTTTCATCTTTCTTCAATATATTTATGTGGGCCAGTAGCATTCGTCGTTAAATGTAATTTAATTAATTTAAAATTTGCATTTTCTTCAGTTTACATATTGATATTCTGTTTGTGATATGACCCCAAAAGCCATTTGGTCTTTTTTATTAATTGTGATTGGTGCAAACCGTTGTCATTAACAACAAGACCAGATCTGATTGGTGAACGTCACAGCTATATTTTGACAGGAGGAAGTGGCGACGTAAAAACAGCTCATTCAGGGCGTTTACTTGACATAAAACATACTCTGTAATGTAAGGCCGTTAAACCACAAGTTGAAGAAAGATATGACTTAATGTATTTCATACGTGAGTATGTGAAATGTTTTCTTTTATCAGTGCTTTTGTATGTTTTTCTATCGATATCGGCTTTGTTGCTGTATCTTACTAGCTTGATACCTTTGATTGTCCGCATTCAGCGCGTAGCTCAGAGGATGCAAACAAACAACATTTCTCTTGTTATGGGTTAATTTTGTGCACAGACTCGCGTAAACGTTTTCTAATTTGCAGCCATCATTGGAACAAGGGGTTGAAGACTGTGCTTCCGAATCCAAAAGAACAATATAATGGCATGCTGAAATGTCAGCCTTGCCAACATACCACATAGCAGGTTAGCGTCAGATCATAGGCTAACGTCTGCTACCTAAACGCTCATCTGACAGGTACGCTAGGTGTCATTTTGCGGTACGCTTTGCAGAAACAAAGAAATGCCACTTTACGAACAGTGTTATAGTGCAGTTGTCACTGTCAACACGGCTACCACGGGTCCTTGTCAGTGAAGCACAGCATCGCCCCAGTGTCAGCTGCTCTGAAGCTGTGAATGACTCACTGAGATGATGGGAAAGCTAAAGCTTGCAGCCTATCTAAGAGTAGTTGTGGTAGTTTTTATAACTGATCCATCCAGTTTGTCTTTGTTAAGCATGCATGCAAATGAGGAACCTAAATTAATTGCACACTTTGCAACATTCAGCTGTCTTTGCATAAGAAAAGACATACTGCACACATCAGCACTTTAAGAAAATGTATTCCATGTTTGTTTCAAGATCATTGAATAATGTTTCAATGCAAAGGTGTACTTCTTCGCATGTGCAGCTGACTATTATTATTATTATTATTATTATTATTATTATTATTATTATTATTATTATTATTATTATTCTACAGTCATACAGTCAGTATATTAGGGCTTCAACTGTTATTTTCATCATCGATTTAATTGTTAATCTATAACATTTCAATACAATTTTATTTTTCATAGCACCAATTGCATGTCACTGGAGTTATAACTTGTACAATTTCATTTGGCGATACAATTGATTGATTTGATATAGGCTATTTAAATTGATTTCTAAATGTTGGTAATGGGGATAAATAAAGTTTTCTGAAGCACTGAGTAAGTATGAAGCAAAAGCAGTGTTCAAAATAGTTCAAAGCATTGTGTGTGTGTGTGTGTGTGTGTGTGTGTGTGTGTGTGTGTGTGTGTGTGTGTGTGTGTGTGTGTGTGTGTGTGTGTGTGTGTGTGTGTGTGTGTATGGAGGGATAGATATTTGGGACCATGATGAAATTAATCATCAGTGTGGGTGGCGTTAATGCTTTATTGTTATTTTTGTTCAATAAAGCTTGTATTATAAAAATGTCTCACATGAACAGAACGTTTTTTAAATTTCTTATACTTTTTTTTTTTTTTACTTGCAGCTGAGGCCAGCATTAGGGAGACGACTTCTCGTCCATACGTCATACAGATGAGGCATGCTGGAAGTATGCAGCCCATATACAGAAGAGATGCTGGAGTCTGGCACCAAACAAGAAGTCTTCTCTACAAGAACCTGCTCATCAAATGGAGGACCAAGCAACAGAGTCTCCAGGTGCTTAGTTTTCATATGAATCTGTTCAGGGTAAAAGCTAGTTCTGCTGTGTCTCATATCCAAAAACTTGTCATGCAGCAAAGTCAATATTTAGTTTGAGCTATGGAGCAATAATGTACGTTGTGCAAAGTAAATGTAAAAGGAACTTGGCTTGTCGTGTGAGGATAACAGCGTCTGCAGTTGTAAGAAGGAGAACCTAATGCTGGTAATTTATAAGTGACAGATGCTGAGTTTAATATATTCACAATTTATAACCTGTGTATACTGTTGATTTAGTTTGACTCATTTTCTTCCATTATTTTACTGGCTTACATTTATATATCCACCATCTTTAATTGAACAAAGTCCTCGGTGACTTAAATGCTATAAACTGTTTTACCCCTCACAGTTAAAGTAGGGAAGAAATGTTTGTTGGACGGTTTGTTTGGCCAGTGATGAACCATAATCTTGCTTTGCACACATCTTTTCTCAAGGCTAGCACATTATTATGGTCCATATGTCTGGATCTCTCTCAGTGAGTATTCCAGGGACTCCTCAGCTACCGCCAATAAAGCCTTATAATAATGTGCTCATTTTGTCACAGCCGTGGCTGCCCCAGTCGGTGAAAAGAGAAGGCTTGTCCCTCTTCTCCTTCGAATGTCTTGTTTGTTGGAGCATGCATTTTTCATTTGGCTTAAAGTTGCATTGATGCATTTTTAATGTCTTTCGAGAGGTAGCACTGCAGGACCTCCTGCAGAGTCCTTAACAGCAGTTAGGAAAGTTCAGGACTTTTCCGAAGCTGCAGTATGATTTAATACCGCTTGTTTACTTAACAACTTGATTTACTCTATTGTGCACATAGAAAATCCCATGTGAACCAAATCTTTTGATCAAGTTTTCCCAGTGGAATTGTGTCAAACCCAAGCCTTAAAATATTTCTTGGTCTAAAGCTCTTTAAAACAACAGCTTTTCCTTTTTATGTGCATTTCTCCGCAGGAACTGATCCTTCCTCTGCTGCTGTTGGGTCTCCTGGTAGTCATCAGCATCCTCAACCCTCACGTTTATTATGGAGGCATCAGCACGAGGAAGCTGGAGCGTGACGACCCTTTCTTCAAGGGCTTGGGTTACACACCAATCACTAACGTCACCAGCCACATCATGGAAGAGGTGGCCCAGGAGATGCGTAAGTGTCTGGGCACCATCTCATCCTATAAAAATACACCCCTGTGATGTTCTTCACTACTGTTGATCTGTATTAAATGAGATAGGGACTGACTAAGGAAACTCCAAAGTTATGGGGAACCAAATATGTTTGGTTTATGACACTTTTATCCTTCTTCTTGTGTTTTCAGACATCCAGGATCATCTGGAGATGTTTGCCAGTGAGGAGGACCTGGAGAACGCCAGCCTGTATAACCCTTCCAGCTATGTCGGCGTTGTGTTTATGGACAGCTCTGCTACGTCTTACAGCCTACGCTTTCCGTACAACAAGCTGCCCTTAACCAGCGATTACACAGAATCTATTGGTATAGCCTCATGGGACTTTCTTTATTTTAGCTCCTGTATTCATATCTTGTAGATTTTTTTTATCTCAGCAAAGCTGAGCTGATCATGCGTTCGGCTGCATGTGTATGTTTATGTTTCGCTCTGTCTGCTGCTAATCTCGCATGCCGGTAGGGAAGGCCACATTTTGGCTTTTGTCGTCCCTCAAAAACTGACATTCTTAGAAAATTTTGGTCTCAATTTAACCAGCATCTGCAAATTAATTCTATACCCAATATGTTTTGATCCACTATATTAGGCACGACACGAGATGACTAAATCCCTGTTTTTGTTATCTTCGCCACCATCTTGACTGTAAGGGAGCCGGGAGGGACAATTGAGTCAGATTCAAACTCACATAAACCTTCACATATACACACTGCTAACATTGAGACCTTCGGTACAAAGACTCCATGCTGAAGCATTTAAATGAGTTCTAGTTTGAAAGAATATGTTGTTTTTCAGGTGATGTGTAAGTCAGGTGTCACTGAGTTGGTAGGTTGGGATAAGTTGTGTGTATCAAAGGATTTGCCTGTGTGACGGAACACCGCAAAATATAGAAAATGTAATTATGTCAATTTATCTGAGATGAAATGTAAAGAGCGTCACACAAATGCAAGCAAGATTATTATTAATATTATTGATTATTATATAAATAGTTTGTAATGGAATGCACAGACCTTATGTTGTTGTCATTGTGCTTGTTCTTCTCTAGCAAACTGTTATACCAGCTCGATGGACTGCAGAGCAGCTAATTACTGGTATTCTGGCTTCATCCGCCTCCAGTCTCTGATCGATGCCGCCATCATCCAGGTGAGTCAGGCCAGAGATGAGCACAATGTTGTGGTTCTAGTAGGGTTCGATATAGATGCTATAACGATTCAATTATTTACAAAGGCATATAGCGGCCATTGTAGGTAAAAATGAAAACTACATTAGGGGGCAAATATTCACAGAAAAAACAAAAATAAATTGTTAATTTCAGAGAATTTCTTTTGGATATTCTCAGAGATTATATGGTCATAAATTTGCGAGAAAAAAATCTCTGAGAATATTTGAGGTGTTATAAGAGTACATTGTATATCTCTAAATTGATACACTAACAACCTTTTTTAACCTACAATGGCCTTAATATGCCGTCGTAATTATTTAGTAAAATAGAAAGAAATATTGATGAATGAATCTGTAATGATGATAATGGTTCATCTCTTTTCTACAGATGCAGACAAAGCGTTCAGTGCGGAGTGAGATGGACCTGAAGGTAGTAATGATGATGGGTCAGCCAGGCTCCGTGGTCGTGGACAAATTCCCCCACGCCCTCATCTCCATCTACCTGGTCCTGGCCTTCACCCCATTCGTCACCTTCCTCATTGTCAATGTGGCAGCTGAGAAGGAACATCGCCTCAAAGACACCATGACCATGATGGGGCTCTACGACACGGCTTTCTGGTGAGGAGAGGATGTTGTCAGTCACTGAAGTTTCAGATACTTGTTTAAGTTTTGGAAGGAACCTGCTTTCTGTGTGCGTGTACAGGTGATTGCCTCTATGCTTAAGTGTTTGTGTTTTACAACAGGTTGTCATGGGGTCTCCTGTATGCTGCTCTGGTGACCACCATGTCCATCCTGATGTCCATCATCGCTACGTACACGGCCCTGTTCCCTACCAGTAACTTCTTTGTTATCTTCATCCTCATCTTCCTCTATGGAATATCATCAGTGAGTAGAGCCGTGATAGCGGGAAAGTCAGCCTGTACAAATGTGTTGCTTTGTTTAAAGGGTCACTTGGATACATTAATATCTTCTCATTTATCCATAGTGGTGTCCAACCTTGCAGATAGTTTTGGTTTTATTATGTTTTTGCAGGGAGGGGGGGGGGGGGGGGGGCTCAGCTCAGACTCAAAGCATCAACTGCTTAGAATTTTGTGGTCAAAGGTCAAGGTCACTGTCCACTCACAAAACATGTTTTTTAACCATAACTCAAGAATTTAAATGCTAATTAAGACACTTGTATACTGCAACTTGACTGGTTGGCTGAAACATACGACTGTGAGTCATTCTTGTTTCCCCAGGTTTTGAGAATCTTTGTTTGTGGTGCTCACAAGAAACAATGCAGTTGTTGTTCTGGATAATCTATTCCTTTTCTTTAAAAATAAATAAATCATTATTATTATTTGTCAAATGTGTCAATACATTTATCATTTAAACATTAAGTCTTCCATTGCCCCATCCATTCACCTTTTGCACACTTACATCTTCAGCATCCTGTAATATCTTTATTCACATAAAAATATATATTTTTCGATAGTTTATAGTTTATTGTTAGGGTTTTAATTACAGCACTGTTTGGTTAAATCTGTCGGCGCTCTCAGTACAACTGCATTGATGGTGGGAGTCATGAAAATGCTGATTATTTTCCTTCCTCCTTCCTCCCTCTGCCATCTTTCGCTCTCCTCTCGTGTCACAGATCTTTTTCTCCTTCATGATGACTCCGTTATTTAAGAAGCCCAAGTTTGCCAGCACAGTGGGCTCCATGCTGACAGTGGTGTTTGGCTGCCTGTCGCTGTTCACCGTGCTGATGAAGGACTTCCCACAGCCGCTGGTCTGGCTTCTCTGCCTGCTCTCCCCCAGCGCCTTCTCAATTGGGATTGCACAGGTAACAAACACTTACCCACATCCTCGCACCACTGGTCATCTTCCAGTATATGTCGTGTAATGAAATGCCTGATTGGCCAGGACATTCCTTCAGGTGCATTTCCATCCACCTGTTTTATGCACATTTTTAATTTGCACATACATTTGACCTATGTTAGGTGGTTTACCTGGAGGCCCAGGGAGATGGTGCTGTGTTTTCCTCTCTGGCCAACGGCCCTCATCCTCTTTACGTGCCCCTGATCATGCTAGTTGTGGACTGCATCCTCTACCTTCTGTTGGCTCTCTACCTGGACCAGGTAATGCCTGGTAAGTACACACAGATAGTATACTGCGATATAATTTACAACTAATAAAGTATACTTAAATACTATTAGTCGTATCAGTTCTGCCAAGTGTTGCTATGGGATCACTTAGGGTTAATCTTGAACTGTCATTGTGTTAGTATTGTTATCGTGTTATTGTAATTACATGTTTTCTGAAATGCAGGGGAGTTTGGAATGAGGAAGGTCCTTGGTGTACTTCCTGAAGCCATCCTATTGGTCGAAACGCAAAAAGCGCTACGTTGAAGTGAGCTCAGTGTACGACGCAGAGGTGAAAGGCACTCCGGGTGGGGACGAGTCTGTGGAGCCTGTTTCACCTGAGTTCAGAGGGAAAGAGGCCATCCGGTAATAATCTGAATTTGTGAATATACGTTGGATGCATGTTTCTGTTGCAATAAGTGCTTCTTGGAAATGCAGCCTGTTTTTGAAAAAATGTCTTTCATTGCTCCTTCTCTGGCAGCATCATTAACATCCAGAAAGTGTACAAAGAGAAGGACAACGTGGTGGAGGCTCTGAGAGGTGAGGCCTGAACACTTTCTTTTAAGTTCAAAGGCTTCTCAATTAACAGATGTTGTGCTTTGAGATGCACCGCTATAGGCCAATGTTTTTTTTTTAAAGTCTGACCTGCAATTGACAGCATCCACAAACATTTTTGTAACTCCAAAACTGCGGCAAGTTACAGGACCTTCTCTAACTCTCACTCAAACAAATCTCAAAGTAGAAGTGCCCCAGGTTACTGGACGGATTAAATCCAACTGAAAATGAATTGTAGCGTATCCCACTTTATCTAACATGTTTTACTATTCTAGAAGAAAACACTCCTACAGTATTGTCAGCTTTATGTCTTCTTTACTCACGCTGGGTTAATAAAGTATCTATCTAAAAGTTTAAAAACCAATTATGAAACCGAAAAATGGTTTCCATAGTGTCCCATGGTGGATGTGACGTATTGTATTCCCTTCTATTTGGTTGCACATGCCTACATTGGAACATCAATGCTGAAAGGATATATTGTTCAGCCCTACTGTGTGTCTGTTCTGATATTAATGTGCATTTTACATCATGATGCCGTCCTTCCTTTGTTCACATCCCCTTCCAGGTTTGACGTTTGACATCTATGAAGGCCAGATCACGGCTCTGCTGGGACACAGCGGGTCTGGGAAGTCCACTCTCATGAACATCCTGTGTGGCATCTGCCCGCCCACTCACGGCTCGGCCACTATCTATGGCAACCCTGTAGCAGAGATAGCAGATGGGTCAGAAATGAAGCAGCTGGTGGGAATTTGCCCACAGTTCAACATCATCTTTGATGTGCTCACGGTGGAGGAGCACCTCAGGATATTTGCCGCCATCAAAGGGATCCCACCCGCGGACATCGACGCTGAGGTAATGTGATGATCCTCACACTGGTTGAAAAGCCTCTGTCATGTAGTTGTTGTCATTTAAAGGCATATTTTGTTAAACATTTTGCATGAGCATAAGTCATCCTGAGTTATCAATCTGACCATTTGTCATTTTCGATGACGGAAATACAGCTGGAGATTGACTTGACTCAGTAACTCTAGTCAATCACAGGTGATTTTGCTTTTTCTCTGACAGGTTTCCAAAGTGCTGAAGGATCTGGACTTGGAGAAGATCATGACTGCTCAGGCCAAGAATTTGAGTGGAGGCCAAAAGAGGAAACTCTCTGTGGGCATTGCCATTCTCGGAGATCCCAAGGTACTTCAGTTCTTAGGTGCTTTTTACCATTAATAGCTTACTTTTGTATTTCATCAGGCAGTCTCATTGACATTAAGGTCTCTTTTCCAAGAGAGACCTGAGAACAAGAACATAACACAACTACACAATAACAAGGAATTAAAAGCAATTACAAGAGACATGAAAAACATCAGGTAATAACACTTTGAAATCTCTGGTTTCATTCCATTTAAAAGGTGCAAAGTATCTGATCTCAGTTGTGCCAACATTAGTGCGTACATGAGTGACATTTAAGATTAAAGTGTTGTTGAGGCAGCATGACGATACTGAATATCTTCAAAGTCAAAGACAGACTTAAAGGTTGACTGCACAATAGTTTTACAGTTGAAAGAAGACAATTTGTTTTTGTTTGTATCCTGGTCTCGTACTGGAAAGTATTTTTCAATGCCTGGAGTTATCAGCCTCTGTCTAACATCAGCTTGGGTCAGTTCTGAGCAGTTTGCATCATGCTTGTTGTCAGATCTTGCTCTTGGACGAGCCAACAGCAGGCATGGACCCCTGCTCCAGACACCAGGTGTGGTCGTTGCTGAAGAACCGCAGAGCCGGCAGAGTCACTGTCCTTAGCACACACTACATGGACGAGGCTGACATTCTTGCTGGTATGAACTCTCTCTGTTACATAACATGCACTGACCCACATGCACAAAAGGCTTTTTAGGCAGATGTCACCCCAAGGTTCATATTTAGCTTTTACCTTGGCCATTTTTATCCAGGTTAGATAAGAATAATGAGAACTGCACCTGTGCTGTTCATTTATTGCACAGCGTTTGAGTTTAATGAAACGAGTCTGAGAGATTCAAGGATTCATCAAAGTCTTCAACCTTTAAATTCTGCTGCTAGCAGTTTTGAATAAGCGTTGTTAAGGTTTACGAATGTGACAACTTCCTCAAATTTTGTATTTATAATGAAGCTGCTTTTGATTTTTGAGCACCGATAAATGCGCTGTGAAGACATGTCATAAAATTGTTTCTAGCCAACTACAATTTCACAGTATCACAGAATTTAGTTGTTATTGTTGAACACAGATGATATTTTTTTTTTCCACCAGATCGCAAAGCTGTGATTTCTCAAGGACAGTTGAAATGTGTTGGCTCTTCTATGTATCTCAAAGTCAAGTGCGGTGTTGGATATCATCTCAGGCAAGTACACTTCCCTGATGTAGCAGTTTCCAGTAATTGAAAGTTAAAACAATAAAGTTCAAGTCCCATCTCTGGATATTTAAAAGACCTAAGTGGCCCTTTGGTGAACCATTTTATGAATGGCCTGATCATTTTATGAAATGATGTACAAATCCTACAAAAGACAAAAAAATACTTAAAGAATAATTCCATAGGTTTTTCTAAATTTGTGTTTTGCTTCAACATATTGAGGGTTTTTAACATCTAAAACACCTAAAAAGTTCTTTATTTTCCTCCCACGCAGGATGTCTATCAGCCAGGCATGTGAAGCTGAAAAGATCTCGTCTGTGGTGCAGCAGCATGTTACCAAGGCAAAGCTGTCTCGACAGCACGAGGCAGAGTTGACATTCACTCTTCCTCTTGAGGGCATCGACACGTTTTCAGGTCAGATCACATCTAGTAAAAGTGTCTATTAGTTATTAGTCCTGATTGATTTGGCGACGCCCTTTTTTATTGTATTTTCTTTATCCTTTATTTAGCCAGGAAGGTCCCATTGAGATACAAGACCTCTTCTTCCAAAGAGTTCTGGTGGTGACATCTAATGTGGGTTAAAACTACAGGTCCCAGAATACTGGGGTCAGCAAAAAACCTATTGTCGTTTTAATAAAGAAGTCGGCAGAAGTAGTTTGTTACCTGGCTGAGGAGTTGGAGGTGTACAGCTTGTTGCCTGCAGATCTTCACCTGACTCTTGCATTGCTCCCCACAATATTTCAAACTGATCCGAAGTCAAACAACACATTGTATTTCCTGTGACTTCTCCACAATAAAGTCAACAGTTCGATGCTTTCTAATGTGAGGCTGCGGCAGTTGGAATTGTTCGTTTGCATAAGCAGTAACTGAACATTTTTTCCAGGAATGCCGCCACAAACTCACCGTTCACGATACTGCAAATATATACAAATTGCAATACTTTTATCAGTGTTCACATTGTTGGTTATTTCTTGTGGAGAGCAGGAGATGGATAGTAAAAAATTATGAAAAGACTTTCAGTTATAATATAAGAAGATTTATTGAAGATGATAGTAGGTTACAAATCTCATGAGGTCTGTTCTTGCTTCATCAATCCACAGACCACGTTCAGGGAGCTAGCTGTCTCTTGGATTCACAATAACGGCCCCCTCCTTGGTTCACACAGACACTTTATACATTTTCATCATGACACAGACACTTGTTCTCCCGTTAGCCGACCTTGATGGTGCGCAGGCGTGTCCACGCCTCTTGGCACGTCTCTTCCGTCCCTCTGTCTTCTGATTCCTGACTTTTCACCTAGTTTGGGGTTAGTCATCAAGCTACATGGCAGGAACCTAACATTTGTTTATTCATGCCATGGGGAGCCTCTGTTGAAGCCTAACCTCCAAACTCTCTGCCTGCATTTAGTTGATGCACTCCAGTCACAACATCACCTCCTATCTGCTCACACATTCCTCGTATGGTGATTTTTTGACCTCCAGCGTTTCATACCTTCTTTTCACTTCTTTCCAGGCAGCAGAGTTCACCTCTCATATTAACACCATTGTAATGCTTAACATAGCCACAGCCAGGCTTAATAATTCACCGTATTTATCTCATGATATATTTAACAACATCACCGTGTTACAATATTCTTTCTGACTGTCGACACAAAAAATTATCAATTTGTGACTCAGCTTTGACCGTAACCGCAATGGACCAGCAGCGTGTCCTGATTAATTTGTCTTTCACAGGCTTGTTCTCGGAGCTCGACTGTCAACCCAATCTGGGAATTATCAATTATGGGGTTTCCATGACAACCCTGGAGGATGTTTTTCTTCGTTTGGAGGCCGAGGCCGAAGTGGACCAAGCTGGTGAGTGTGTTACCATAGCAGTGTTATATAAAAATAAATCCCAAACTACTTACTAATTCAATAAAGTGACAGATGAGTATTTTTCCATTTGTTTGTTTCATGTCTTCAGACTACAGCGTGTTTAATCGGGAGCAGACGGAGGATGAGGGTGACAACGCCTCTCTGGATGATACCGACCAACGGCTGCTGACGTTCTCAGACAGCAAGTCTGATGTTGTGTCGGGTCATGCTCTGTGGCGGCAGCAGTTCAGCACCGTGGTCTGGCTGCACATGCTCAACATGCACAGGGAGAGGAAGGCTTTCATTTACACGTGAGTGTTCAGAGACACAAAATATTTGAAAACACAGACAACAAACGTACCCATTCTGCTGCAGGCCACATTTAGTCTTTTGTCGTGGCTCAAAAACAGGACATTTATAGAGAAGTTTGGTCTCAATTTTAACCAGAGCATCTGCAAATTTATTCTATACCCGATGTGTTATGATCTACTAAAGTAAGCACGGTATGAGATCATCATGAGTAAATCGCTCTTTCTATTATCTTCGCCGCCATCTTGAGCGTAAGGGAGCTGGGAGGGACAATTGAGTGAGAATGAACTCTTCTTTGTGTGGGAGGGGAGAGGGAGACTCAGCTCTCTACTGAGTGACTTTTAATAGTTACAAATGTTTATTTATTAGTATGTAGAATGTTTAAAAGGCAGAAACTGCATGGACAACTTCAGCCATTTCCCACACACTTTTACTAACATTTTCATTTCATTGAAATTTCTAATATTTAATTTGCTAACATGATTTTCTTAATGAAGTTACCTTAAAATATGTTTTCCTTTTTATAGCAGGATCCAGATGCAGCTGATCAAATATGTAATTTAAATACATGCTGTAGGATTATAAAGAATCTGCACTTTAGTGTTTTTGAGACATTGGCCCCCTTCCGTTGAGTCATCCTGTCTTTTCTCCCTTTTCTCGCAGTCTGGCCTTGTTCCTGGTTTTTGTTGCTGCAGTGTTCGTCTTGTCTCTGGCCACAGGAAACATCCAGATTCACTCCCCAGACCGTCAGTTTCTGCCCATTTACCTCCTCAAAAAGAACCAGGTGCCGCGCAGATACGCCACTAGCCTCCTGGTTCAGAACTCCTCAGGTGAGTCCGCTGGAGAAGGAAAAGATTACATTTTGTTACCTGGGAGGAAACAAGCTGATGGGTTCAGCTTTTGTTATAACATGTCCTCTCATGGAGACTTCAGATCTCTTTTTTTTTATGTCAGAAAGGGCTGCATGCTGTAAATATTGTGACTCAGAAATCCTTTATTAGTCCCATAACGGGGGAATTGACCTTGTTACAGCAAAAGAACATATGAAGTAAAGTGGCGAGCACACAATAGTTAAATAGAATAAAATAGAAGTCGTTGATAAAATGTAGAAGTGAATATTGCACATGGCAGTGATAATTGCACAACAGGGATGGAATAGTCTGTATTGGTGTGGTGGTCTACGAGGGGCCGTGGTGATTGTACAGTCTGAACTGAAGGGACACTAACTGCTGTACATCTGGTGAATTACCCCTCAAACAACAATCCATGAGAATTGTCCCATGGGTGCAAGTCTAACCAACCCTTTTCAATATTCCTTTACTCTCACTGCAGTCTCCATGTTGAACTCCTCACACGTGCTGTTTTCTAGCACATGGGTTAACAGTGTTTTTCTCTTTCTTGTTCAAACAGGCTCCGATATTTCTGACTTCATCCACAATCTGGAGTCTCAGGACATCAAAGTGGATATGATGAAACACGGCGACTACATGGATGCAGCCCCCCACAGCGCGGCCATCAACGTTACAGGATCTAGCAAGGTCACTTAATTACTGCACGGATTACATTTGTTTTTTGATTCCGGATATTAAATGAAACTGGAGGCGAAGCATCAGATGTGGGCTCACCTCGCCTGTGTGTTCCAGATGAAGGGCTCTTTGTTTGAGGGCTGTTAAGTCCTCTAACTGAGAGCCTTACCTTTAGATAGAGTAACACTTTCTTCTCTGTCTGTCGACAGGGGTTCAGATACACTGTTGCGTTCAACAGCACCACCGTTCACTCCTTGCCTATGGCAGTCAATATATTAAGCAACGCTCTTCTAAGAGGTCTGAATGGTACTGGACAGATAAGAACCTGGACCAAACCATTTGATTATGTAAGTATTTAAAGGACTACTTTGCCCCCAAAATGATCATTTGTATATTGATTACTCACCCCATGTTACCTTGAGTTCGTAGAGAAAACGTTGTTTTTATTGCGTGCCTCCACGGTGAACAAAGAATCCAAAAATGAAGAAAATGCTTGATGAATTGAAGTAAATTGGGGGGGGGGGGGGGGGGGCATTTAACAACAGCAAAACTACATCAAACAACGTAACACAGGGTGAGTAATGGATATGCAGATGATCATTTTGATCATATGACACAGATCTTATCTCTACGGTACCCTTTGTCATTTTAAGATATTAAATATTTGCATTGTGACATCCCTCAGAAAATCCCAGATGTCATGTCCTATGCTCTGGTGTACATCGAGGCCATCATACTGGGAATGCTGGCAGCTGGAATGCCTGCGTATTTTGCGATGGACCACACGCGAGACAGAGAGGTAATCCCTTACTCCTAGTGATAATAATTGTAACCATCATTTCTTCTGCTATATTTACCCGGAGAAGAAATGTTGCACTTCACAGCATAATATAATAATAACAATAATAATAAGCTTTATTTGTATAGCACCTTTCATACAAGAATTGCAGCCCAAAGAGCAGCAGGAAACATGAAAGATCACGTGTCACTAAGGTCTTGAGGTCGAATCAAACCGAGTACGTCATGGTTACGTGGTTGTTTGTGTTAGACACAGCTGGCCCATCACAGAACCCAAGGCACCAAAGATTATCTCGCTCCACTTGTAACCCTTTCCCCTCTTGAGCACAGAAAATCATAGCGACATCTTTCTATTCTATTTTCATTTCTGGATATTAAATAGGGCTGTATCGTACATAACGTTGACATTTGAATTCTAAAACATAATTTGCTGCTCTTTTTTTCCATGTTTAAAGCTAGTATTTCTGCATAGTTGCAGATAAAGATTATGCTTCACTAATATTATTATTATTATTATTATTATTATTATTATTATTATTATTATTATTATTATTATTATTATTATAGCTTACTATTTGTAGAATTAGATTCTAGTGGTGGCTGTAGGATTATTTCCAACTCTTGTGATCTCAAACATTTCCAATAACTCCAAAAGTCAACATTTATTGAATAAATATAGATGTAATCATTTCCAAAATTCCGATTTTATGTTTTTCTATAAAAAATACAATGTTTTCCCTGCAGTTAGAAACTGCTCTCCTGATGCACATGAAGGGAGGCGCACACTGACGAGTTATATTCATAAAGTTGATATAATTAAAAAAGACTCACTAATTAAATGGGATTATTCACTTTATTCAAATTGAGGATTTTGTTCAAGGATTTAATTTGTTTCGTGTAATGATGCCATAAAATATGACGAGACATTCGAAGCTTCCTGTAAATGTAAAAAAGAAATTGGGTACAGCCCTAATACTAGTGTAATAATACAATAGATGTAGATACAGATATATTAGCCTGTATTTTCATCAGTGTGTATATATTTTTTTTCTCCTTCAGATCAAGTGTCGCTCTACTCTGCGTATCTCTGGTCTGGTGCCATCAGCCTACTGGTGTGGCCAGGCAGCGGTGGACATCCCCTTCTACTACCTCATCCTCTCCTGCATGACAATCGTCCTTTTCTCCTTCCACACTGGAAACCTGCTCACCTCCAGCAACCTCATCGCTGTGGTCTGTACTCCTGTTTATACATGGAGCCTAACGCATGCATCACACAAGATTATTATTATTATTATTATTATTATTATTATTATTATTATTATTATTATTATTATTATTATTATTATTATTATATGTACCCCTTCTTAGACACCAATACTATATATAATATATAACTTTTCTTCATCGAAATGTCTAAAAATGACTGGAGCTATGTTATATATTTATTGAGTTGTGTACTTATATTGTCCCGAATGTCATTTGCCATTTTCAAACCTAGAGAAATCAGTCTTTTAAATAAAGGTAATGGTCCGTTATATCCCCTTTGCACATGCGTTGTGGTTATCTGCCAGAAGCTGTTATAAATTGACTTCTGTTACATTTGAAAGATGGTTGTTTTTAACCATACATATAAACCGGATGATAGATTTTAGTCATCGGACGTGTGGATCAGTTCAAGTTATCAGATAAATATTCTGAGCAAACGTTAGCAGCAGCTCGTCTCGCAGCGCCTCCGGGACGTCCTGTGATGCCGAACAGCGTCAGAGAAACACACATTTTTAACGTGAAACTCTTTTATTTTTCTGGGGATAATTTGGCTCCCGGTAACAACCTCCTAACCGGGAGAAGCTGACTGCAATGGTGGTGAAACAACAACTTCCATAATCCTACGCTACTTCACAACGCCACCAAACTCCGTCTTTTGTTATTGTTTTTATGAACAGAGTTTTGTTTCTCTTCTCTCTTAGGTCCTGTGTACTGTTGGCTTTGGTCCAGCCATGATCCTCTTCTCTTATGTGTGTTCCTTTGGCTTCGCACGAGTCCAGAGCAACAGAGATTTCTTCTCTGTCATCTGCATGATGGTGAGGCGGGATGCCTTGTGGACACGCATTGAAGTTCACATTTAGTTTAGTACAAAAAAAACATGTTCCTGAATTCATTGGCATTAAGAACTGTGATCACAAGTACCCAAAGCAGTGTTTCCCAAACTTTCTGTGGCCAAGGCACACCAAAATCTCAAGGCACACCTGAGTTCATATCCGGGCATATATATATATATATATATATATATATATATATATATATCTATATCTATATCTATATCTATATCTATATATATATATATATATCTATATATATATATATATATATATATATATATATATATATATATATATATATATATATATATATATATATATATATATATATATATATATATATATATATATATTATATATATATATATATATATATATATATATATATATATAGATCTAGATCTATATATATATATAGATCTATATATATATATATAGATCTATATATATATATATAGATCTATATCTATATATATATATCTAGATCTATATATATCTATATATCTATATATAGATCTATATCTATATATAGATATATATCTATAGATCTATATATAGATCTATATATATATATATATATATATATAGATATATATATAGATCTATATCTATATATATATATATATCTATATCTATATATATATCTATATCTATATATATATATATATATATAGATCTATATCTATATCTATATATATATCTATATCTATATTATATATATATATATATAGATCTATATCTATATCTATATATATATCTATATCTATATATATATATATATATATATAGATCTATATCTATATATATATATATCTATAATATATATATATTATATATAGATCTATATCTATATATATATATAGATCTATATATTATATATATATATATATATATATATATATATATATAGATATATATATAGATTCTATATATATATATAGATAGATAGATATATATATATATAGATTATCTATCTGTCTATCTGTGGTATGTCTATCTGTATATATATATATATATATATATATATATATTATAAGATCTATATCTATATAGAATATATATAGATCTATATCTATATAGATATATATAGATATATATATATATATATAGATATATATATATATCTATAGATATATCTAGATATATATATATAGAATACTATATAGAATCTATATCTATATATATATATATATATAGATCGATATCTATATAGATATATTATATATATATAGATATCATAGATATATATATATAGAGGAGAGAGAGGAGAAGAGAGAGAGAGACGAGAGTAGAGCAGAGAGAGAGAGAGAGAGAGAAGAGAGAGAGGAGAGAAGAAGAGAGAGAGAGAGAGAGAGAGCAGCGAGAGAGAGAGAGAGAGAGAGAGAGAGAGAGAGAGAGAGAGAGAGAGAGAGATCTCGAGATCTCTATATATATATATAGAGAGATCTCGAGATCTCTATATATATATATATAGAGAGAGAGAGAATTAAATAAACAAACTAAACGCTTATGTCATTTATCTCATTTATGTGCACGTTTCAGTTGCTTTGCGTATTTACATTCTCTGCTCTGCTTCGCGAAGGGCGGAGCTCCGCTTCCGAACACACACGCACGCGCACTTACAGTCAGAGACAGAGCGGAGGGAAGGTAAGCAGAGAACTTAAAATCTGCGCCACCCACAGACCTCATCCAGCCCAGGCAGCACCCTGAAACACTGAAGTAAATAAAAAAAATATTCATAACCTTGTGTACAGTTAAATGCAATAGGCCTAATTGTTTCAAAATCCCACGGCACACCGGGATTTGTAATAATAATAATACATTTTATTTATAAGCGCACTTTTCATTTGCGTAAACAAAACTCAAAGTGCTACAGAGTAAAAACGTGTGTGTGTGCACACCATTTGGGAACCACTGACTTAAAGTAATGCAATAATAATGTAATAAGTAATGCTTTTTTATTTTTTTTATAAAAAGTATATGAGCTTAATATTGTGGCTGTAGTTCCACAGCTCTAATGTCATACTGTACATGTTGTGATCCTTAAAAGAGCTTCATCTTCATATTCTTACACTTTTATTATGTAATTCTATCTTCTATCTATCTAATCATCATCTTTTTGGAGCCACATGAAAGGCTTTTTCTTACTAACTGAGTGACTTGTGCTTCAGGTGTGTGTGGTGTCGGCCTCGCTGGTTCAGTTGTCATTTGTGGAAGGCAACCTTGATCTGACCAGAAACCTGCACAACGCCTTCTGCTTCTTCAACCCGTTGTACCCTCTGATGGGCTGCCTCAGCTGCATCACCAAGGTAGGAGCTCGACCAGGGCGACCGGCCAGTTCCTTCAGTGCTTTCTCTGTCTTCCTTTGTGTCTTAAAACCTTCATTAAAGCATCATTCTGACTGTTTTAAAGGGGTTGTATGCAGAACTTATCAATAGTCGGTGTATTACAGTAGATGGAGGTCGACATGCCTTTGAACCCTAAAGATGTGAAATATCCAGCTGTTATTTCTTCTATTCATACACCGGCTGCTGTATGAGCAGGAGCCCCCTCACTGATGCTTTTCTACGTTTTCAGGCGACCTTCCTCCCCTCTCTGTATGAGGAGAACCTCTTGTGGAAAAATTTGATCATCGCGGTTGTCGCTGTATGTATATAATTGCCAAACATTGCTACGTTCAGTACAAAGAGACTGTAGAGGTGTGTGTTCAGCCATAACACTGAATGTGTGTTTCTGTGCTCAGCCCTATCTCCAGTGCATCTTGCTGCTTTTCCTGCTTCGTTGGCTGGAGATCCGTTACGGAGGGAGGACCATCAGCAGGTAGTGATCAGATTTCAGGTCATCACTCAGATTACACGCTGCATTAGAACATTCTTTTTGGTTTTGTTTTAAACATAGAGGATTATCACTTGTATTTTACACGAGCAGTGCACACTTCTCAGTTTGAATTGAGACCTGTGTTAATTATTTATAATGAGGGATGATTATTTTTCATTTCCAGGATCTCATCCAAGTCAAAGCCCAAAGCGGAGAAAAACCCAGAGGAAGAGCTGAACGAGGATGAGGATGTTCAGATGGAAAAGGCAAGAGTGAAGGAGGCCCTCACCTGCCAGTCATGTGAAGAGGTGAGGGAATATCTTAGCTTTTGCTACAGGACAATAAGGAACTGTTAGAATGTTTGTCTCAAGTAAATTGGCCCATATCTGGATCATCCACTAAGAGTTTTTGACTGACAGCCATTTTTGTGAGCTTTAGAAGCTGAATTTCTTTTAATTCATCGTAAGTTTTGCCCACTAGCCCTCAGGGCTAACATTTGAAGTTTCTATTGAGGTTTTAGAGTGAAGCTTGGAATGCCTGTCGTCATATTTTATGATCAACCTAAACATTTTATATAAATGTAACTCATGGTGCTTTTTATTTGGATGTTAGTCAGTAATCATTTCCCAAATTCACAACATGTTTTTATCTATTTGTTTTCAATACATTTTGACTTTTGGGCTTTACAACAGTCTGGAGTTATTGGAAAGTCTGAAACAATCCTACGCAGCCACCACTGGAATCTAATTCTACCAATAGTAAAATACTTATAATGTTAGTGTAACCTAATCTTTATCGGCAACTGTGCAGATACACCAGCTTTAAACACAATGTCATAATGTGTTCGCTGAAGTTAATCTTCACTGTGTCTTGTTGATTTAGAAACCAGCGGTGGTTGTGAGTAACCTGAGGAAGCAGTACCAAGGCAGAAGAGAAGGCTTTTCTCTGAACAAGAGGAGGAAAGTGGCTACAAAGAACGTCTCTTTCTGTGTTCGCAAAGGTATGTTTAGTCTTTTTGTGAAGTGGACTAATGCTTTATTTGCATGGTTATCAAACATGGTATGTTTGGACTGCTCAAATCCATGAGGAAACCTGTGACAAAGGTTCAGCCATAGTCTTCATTTCAGCAAAGAAACCCTGCTGCTTTTACAGGTGAAGTTCTTGGACTGTTAGGCCCCAACGGAGCAGGAAAAAGCACCATCATGCACATGTTGTCCGGTGACACTGACCCCACTTCAGGCCAGGTACAGTACAGATAATACTGAAGCTTCTCTCTACTGTGGAATAGCAGCTCCTGATCCCTATTTAAAGCTGAAGTGCAGACAATGACAACGGCCCCTTTTAGCTCTGGCTGGTTGACATAAAACGCATCACTTCTGGTGCTCCAGTGTGGAAAAGTCGCCCCAGACACTACAACTCGGATATACTTATGAAATACAGAGCTTCCCCTGCCGGCAATATGCTTAATTAGCATTGTGTGAACTCCTTTGGCAAGGGTCGAATGTAATTATATGTAAAATTCCCCCACTCCAGCTTTAAGACTTTTACTCATATTAACCCATTTCTGGGGTTATTATGAGTGATCACATCTGTGGTGGTCTCATCTGGAAATATCTTCAACTTAAAGACAAAGTAAATGTTTGGTAAACACAATAATCAAATGTGTTTTATTACACTAATGTAACGTTAAGTTAGCTATACATATATAAGTCTACATCAACTGAAAGACATAATGAATAAATAAATATAAATATGACTATAATCTCACTTTAATGATTCTACTTGATGTTTAAACAGTTTTAATGGAAATACATTTTTTAATAGTACCTGTAAAAGTAAAATCACTGAAATTATTCACATATCTGGAAATGACGATAGTAATTCTGTAATGCATCACAACCCCTTTCTGGTCGTCATGTGACCTTTACATTTGACGTCCTTGAATTGACGTCTGAAATAGAAATACCCTTTCTAACTCATTCTCTAAAACTAAAGAAGTAAAATTGATGTGGGACATACAGGACTGTCTCAGAAAATTAGAATATTGTGATAAAGTTCTTTATTTTCTGTAATGCAATTAAAAAAACTAAAATGTCATGCATTCTGGATTCATTACAAATCAACTGAAATATTGCAAGCCTTTTATTATTTTAATATTGCTGATTATGGCTTACAGCTTAAGAAAACTCAAAAATCCTATCTCAAAAAATTAGAATAGTTCCTCAGACCAAGTAAAAAAAAAAGATTTATAACAGCAAAACAAAATCAAACATTTGAAAATGTCCATTAATGCACTCAGTACTTGGTTGGGAATCCTTTTGCACGGATTACTGCATCAATGCGGCGTGGCATGGAGGCAATCAGCCTGTGGCATTGCTGAGGTGTTATGGATGCCCAGGATGCTTCAATAGCGGCCTTTAGCTCATTAGCATTGTTGGGTCTGGTGTCTTTCAGCTTCTTCTTCACAATACGCCACATATTCTCTATGGGGTTCAGGTCAGGGGAATTGGCAGGCCAATCGAGGACAGTAATGCCATGGTCAGTACACCAGTTACTGGTGGTTTTGGCACTGTGGGCAGGTGCCAGATCATGCTGGAAAATGAATTCCTCATCTCCATAGAGCTTTTCAGCAGACGGAAGCATGTAGTGCTCTAAAATCTCTTGGTACACAGCTGCATTTACTCTGGGCTTGATGAAACACAGTGGACCAACACCAGCAGCTGACATGGCTCCCCAAACCATCGCTGACTGTGGGAACTTCACACTGGATTTCAAGCAACTTGGATTTTGCTCCTCTCCAGCCTTTCTCCAGACTCTGGCGCCTTGACTTCCAAATGAAATACAAAACTTGCTTTCGTCTGAAAAGAGGACTTTGGACCACTCTGCAACTGTCCAGTGCTTCTTTTCCATAGCCCAAGTCAGACGCTTCTTCCGTTGTCTTGAGTTCAGAAGTGGCTTGACCATGGGAATACGGCTATTGTAGCCCATTTCCCGGACACGTCTGTGAACAGTGGCTTTTGATACCTGGACTCCAGCTTCAGTCCACTGTCTTTGAAGCTCCCCCAAATTCTGGAAGCGACTCTTCTTCACAATGCTGTTAAGGCTGCGGTCATCTCTCTTGGTTGTGCAGCGTTTCCTGCCACATTTCCCCCTTCCAACAGACTTTTTGTGGATGTGCTTTGAAACTGCACTCTGTGAACAGCTTGCTCTTTGAGACATTTCTTTTTGTGTCTTACCCTCCTGATGGAGGGTGTCAATGATGGTCCTCTGGACAGCAGTCAGATCAGCAGTCTTCCCCATACTTGTGATTTAGTTTACTGAACCAAGCTGAGTGTTTTTCAAGGCTCAGGAAACCCTTGCAGGTGTTTCGAGTTAATTAGACGATTCAAGTGATTCGTTGAACACCCTACTAGTATACTTTTTCATGATATTCTAATATTTAGAGATAGGATATTTGAGTTTTCTTAAGCTGTATGCCATAATCAGCAATATTAAAATAATAAAAGGCTTGCAATATTTCAGTTGATTTGTAATGAATCCAGAATGTATGACATTTTTGTTTTTTTAATTGCATTACAGAAAATAAAGAACTTTATCACAATATTCTAATTTTCTGAGACAGTCCTGTAATGTTGTCACAAGCTCACTGTCGTTTGCCTTGTCCAGGTGCTGATGGGGGACTATAGCACAGAGTTTCATCCAGTGGGCAATCCTCTGGAACATGTGGGCTACTGTCCCCAGGTGAACCCTCTGTGGCCCAGGATCACTCTGCAGGAGCACCTGGAGATCTACGCGGCCATCAAGGGCCTGAAAGGACAGGATGTACCTGGGATCATCAAACGGTGAGCCTCAGGTCACTATAATACACACTTATACCATCACGGCTGAGTTACCATCAGACCAAGTTATTAGGACCCAAGTACTGTAAAATAGATGATTTTACACAGATGATGTAAGTTTTAAATAATAAATAAATAATAATAATAATAGTTTTAAATAATAATAATAATATATATTTATATATATATTTATTATTTAAAACTATGTATTTATTATTTAAAACTCTATATATATATATATATATATATATATATATATTATATATAATATATATATATATATATATATATTATATTTAAACTATATCTATATATATATATATTATTAAACTATATCTATATATATATATATTATTTAACTATATATATATATATATATATATATATATATATATATATATATATATATATGCGCAATAGTCATAGTTTTTGTTAACAAAATTAAAACTGGGAGTAACTTTGTTCAGTCTTTTATTGTCCCACCTACTCAAGACAGATTGCAAATTAATGGCAAGGGGGAATAATCTGATACTGATCAACCTGGTTTATACCAACTTTTTAATAGAATGGAATTTGTTTCCTAATAATGTAGGAGATTTAAGAATACTTGCATGTAAAAGCTGCTGAAAATTGTTTTGCGACTATTGTTTTCAGTGTGGCGAACGCTCTGGAGCTAAAGGACCATTTGAACAAACAAGCCAAGACCCTGTCAGCAGGCCTCAAGAGGAAGGTCAGAACATGTTCACCTTTTGTATCTGTACACAGCCACTCAGTTGGACTTACAATTGAAGAGTTTTTATACATTTTGACATCAACCCATTTCTGCCAAAATGCCAGGGTTTAGGCACCGATTTGTATGAACAGCAAAACGTGTCCAAAGTGACGACACTGTCGTCTTATTTGTTTACAGTTGTGCTTTGCCTTGAGTATGATCGGGAATCCTCAGATCGTCTTACTGGATGAGCCGTCATCAGGGATGGACCCCAAGTCAAAACATCGCATGTGGTGAGAGCATCTTTCCAGATTCTAATACGTTACATTGATTATTTATTTATTTTCTTGTTTATGTTTCATAAAGAGTTCATTTGAATAATACTTTTCAAACTTGTACTTGAATGGTAAACTCCATTTCATCAGCGATTTCCAAACAGCAGTTAAAACGCAAGAAAATGCCAAGAATAGAACATTTAAAATGATTCAGAAGTTCTTTGTCCAGGTGTTGGAGAAAGAACCATCACTTTGCCATTTCAACAGAACCTATCTGGCTTCTCCATATTAGACTGAATCCAAACACGTCACAATGTAATCCACAGCGTCGTTGTTGTTTGAACAACTTTTTGATGAAGACCTGACAATTTATTTATTCCATCTTTTATTTATGCTCAAGAGTTCGTAGAGGGGCGACCCTCTTCTACGATGACATTGAGTCAATTACAAAGAAAAGGAATAAAACACATCAACACAGAGATATACTAACAGAAACAGAGGCAATACCATTATACAATAATAACTGCCATTAAAACCTTTCAATAAGGGAAAAGAATTTGATAGATAAAATACGATAATTAAGATGTGAAATAAAAAAATTGTTATGTAAAAAGCCCTAGAATTGAGCAATTAGGCTAGTTAATTTCAAAGATTAATTAAAATAAAATGCAGTTAGCATTTCTACTAAAAACAAAATGTTCTTTTTGTCACAGTTTTTGATTGTTGTGTGATGACCTTGGTCACAGAATAGGTTGAGCTCTGGAGCAGAAAGAATTCATTATTTTTCTTGAGGACACCTGTTGGTGGAGGTTTCTTCAGATAAAGCCTCTGACCTTGGTATCTCCTTTGTGTAGGAGGGCCATACGTGCTGCTTTCAAGAATCGTCAGCGAGGAGCTGTCCTCACCACGCACTACATGGAGGAGGCCGAGGCCGTGTGTGACCGTGTAGCTATCATGGTGTCCGGCCAGCTGAGGTTAGTGTAATGGCAATTTTCTAATGTCCAATGTTTCTTATGCCATCTACACAGTAGGTGTGTGGGTTCTTACGCAGATATAGAGCTTCCGGTTGTAGATTTGGATGGTTTGCGGTTCTATGGCTGTCTGTTTGGGTCTGTAGTTGGTTTGGTTCTATAGATGGTTCGGTTGTATTCTGCATGGCTGATCTATTGCTGGTTTGGTTGAGTCTATCGCTGATCTATCGCTGGTGAGAACTGTTTGCTCTCTCCACCTGTGTCCAATCACCCCTTTCTGTCACCTGTGCCCCTTTTTATATACAGACAGCCTGGTGCATTTGATCGCCGCCACCAAGTGTCCAAAATGATATTGCAGGGCTTAAACCAAATAATATTAAATGCCAACAATAATGCAAAATGGCTTCTACAGTTTGTACTCACAGCTGTGATGGGAGATGAGATATATCTGAATCACTTAATCCTCACTTAGTCTTTTTCCTCTTCATCAGATGTATTGGCTCCATACAACATTTAAAAGGGAAATATGGTCGAGGCTACAGTTTGGAGGTTAAACTCAGAGAGGAGCTGACGGGCCTCCAGCAGGTGGCGCTGCTGCACAAAGAGATCCTCCGAATCTTCCCTCACGCTGCCCGGCAGGAGAGGTGAGACCCAATCCCACTGAATGACTCCATGTTTGTGTTGGAACATGCAAATGTCCAGAACAAAAGGTGGAAGAAAGGGAGCATATTATGCACATTAAGAGGTAGAAAGTCCTTAATAAAAGGTGGAAATGTTCCTTTTATAGTGTACTAATTCTACATTTACTAATTTACTCCCGTAAGAATGTATTAGGAACAATTTTCTTATTCGTTGATTCGGTGGAACATGAAATGTAGGAAATTTACCCTTCAAAATAAAAGCTCTGCTTAAACTACATATGATTTTAAAGACATTTGTAATGCATTGGTTGTAATTTAGTATAAGAACAGACACACTGCCACATGTGAATACTTAATTCTGTTGGCGGATACTTTCTTTGCAGCTTTGCTACTCTGATGGTTTACAAGATCCCCATGGAGGATGTCAAATCACTGGCCAAGTCTTTCTCTCGGTTAGAGACTGGTGAGTCACTGCTGATATCTCTCTCACACACACACACACACACACACACACACACACACACACACACACACACACACACACACACACACACTATAGCCATCTGATACATATCTGCATATCCATCATTCAATGTCATTTATCTTCTTAATCTCTGTTTATCTTCAGCCAAGCAAACCTTCAACTTTGAAGACTACAACTTCTCCCAGTCGACCTTAGAGCAGGTATGTAGTTAAGAAATACGCCACAGTTGATGTTCAGATTTGTCAGAGATGAAGAATGTGTAACTGGACTCTTCTTCACGTGCTCTGGAGCTGTCCGATCCTTGAGCCTTTTTGGAAATATGTTACTACAACAATTTGTGAAACCTCAAAATCTCTCAAAACATTTGGAAGCTGGGTGGTGTCAGCTGATTTAACACGACTCTTCATGAGAAGTTATCCTGCCTACGTACGGGTTTATTATTTATGGACTATATTATTTATCATAAATTATTGTATTTTTACATTTATTAATACCAAATTATTTTTGAATGATTTAACAACTACAATAAAACTACAAGTACTGGGGGGGAGGGGGCATATTGTTGAAGAAAACTTTATTTCTCTCGCATGACTCCGAAGAATCAAAAAATGGAGAAAATGAATGAATAAATGTGAATGGGAGTTTAACAAGAATCAAAACAACCTTACTATTTAAAACATTTCCGCATAAACAGTCTCACACTCGTCCATGTGAGTCCTGACGAGTCCAAAGTGTTTTGAATAGTGAGGTTTTAGTGAAAATGCATGTGTTTGGGAAGTAGTGAGCATAGGACTGGATAAATGAGACCTATGAGAACATGCCACCTATACTGCTTTTGTCCCAGGTGGTCAGTGCCTCCCTGCTATTATCTGTAATTGTTCTTTCACAGACAAAACAGTTAAGCATCTTAACTTGCTATTCATTCTTTTTTTCTCTCCATGTGCCCACTTCCTAATGCCTCATCTTCCTCCTCTCCTCTGTGTTTTTGCCCTCTAGGTGTTTATGGAGTTTGCCAAAGAGCAGGAGAACGAGGAGGAAGAGGTCGGCTCCCTCAGCACAACTTTCCAGTGGCAGCGTCTCCGCCAGGACGGCTCCGTTCCCCTCAACCACACAGACAGCATCGTGCACCAGCTTTGAAGCTCCACCTGAGAGGGAGCAGGCTGGTGACTGACCAGGACTAACCTACCCCGACATGCAGGCCTCGCCGCCTGAGGGCTCACACCAGCACTCGCCCGCTCCACGCAAACTGACACCCACCGCTCTTAAATGACTGGGACCGACCTGTGTGGGGGCTCGCATACGTACATTGTGTGTGTGTGTGTGTGTGTGTGTGTGTGTGCTCAGGGCTGTTAAGGCCACTTCACTCGGTCTGAGGTGTGCATGCGTGTGACCCTTGTCCACTGGTGCTCCGTGTTTTCTGAATCGCACTGACCTGCGGTCTTTCTCGACACACAGATCCGACACCTACTCCTCTTTCTAACGGGGTTTTTTTTATCTTCACAGGGAGTCAGTAAAAGGAAAATATATAAATAATATATAATATTTATGCTTTGTAATCCTTTCCATCCATTCTCCTCTGCGGGAGACTTTGCAGTAAGTGTGTTTGCTCGTTTCTTCAGAAGTTTTTGTCTACTGTGTTTTTTTTTTTTTTTACCAGAACTGGTATCCATCCACGAGCGTACCAAAGCAGCACATCTCTGAACCACACACCACCACACCTCCTTACACAAACTAAGAAGTACTTTTAGTTTTTGGGTGTCAATAGCATGTGCATAAATAGTTTGCATCTTTAGACCTTTACCAAGCTCCCTGCTTAACAAACAAGTGGTCTTTTTCACAGGCTGCACAGACCAGAGTCCCTTCTCCTCACTTTACACCAGCATGCACATCTTAATAACGTCCAGACCCACATTTAAACTCTACGTTCTTCGGGACTGAGTGTTTCAGCATGCACGCTCATGAGGAGGTTGATTTATTTAGAAGTGTGGCTGAGGGATGTTTGGATGAGGGTTTCAAATAGATGATTTGTTTTGCCCTGTGGCCTTCCTCTCTGCAGGTTTAGCTTTGAACTAGAACCCATAGTTTGGGAATGTAGTGTTAGAATATGCACACCAGTACATGTAGCACACTGCCCCCGTCAGACATTAGCCGGGGCCGATGACCTCACACGTGAAGAGCTGGAGCTCGAGGTTGCGTTCAGATCCAGAGCTTTTTGAAGCGGTCTTCTCTGAGCCGGGTTTGATGAAGACTTTTGATAAGATATTTGAATGTACGTTTGGCCTCCGGTGAGAGGAGGGTTTGTTACTCAGCAGTGACCACTCCTGTCGTCACTCTGTCTCACTTTGGTGCCACTTTTAATCACACAGCTGTGTTTTTGTTAACTTTATCTAGCCTCTTTGTGTGTGTGTGTGAGAGTGTGTGTGAGTGTGCGTGCGTGTGTATTGTGCTGTGTGTGTATACTTTGTGTAGCTGCGGCTTTATCTACATAATCTAGTATTTGTACAAGCAGGTGCGTTGCTGGTGCAATACCTATCAGCAAACCGATAAATTGTAATTTTCTCATGACATTCAGGTGAGAGGATGATGCGGTTAAAGGGAATTTCAGACACTTTGTTGGACAGACTTGAGAAATATGTGGTTTGTTGGTCGTTTACTTGGTGGCGAAAATAACAGGAACATTTGACAGTGTAATGCGACCCAGTGCAACAACACAAACTCTGGCATCAGAACTCAACACTGAGCTTCACAGAGGATGTGTTTGTAGAAGGCTGATTGTATTGGATTTAATTACACTGCCAGGTGTGTTTCCTTTGTCCACCTCTGCAACACAGAAGTTCATCTCATGAATTTTTCTTGGGACGTTGGTCTAGAACAGCTGTGGAGCAAAAGTTGAAAGATTTCATTAAAAAAAATAAAAGTTTTTGATCTGAAGTATAAATGCTTTTCTTTTTATTATAAAATGTCTTAAACTGAATTAATTTTTTGAGCTGAGCTTCATCATGCGTCTCAGATTCATGGCACAGATGCTTTGTAGTGGTGTGTTTTTACACAAGCTGTCTGGGATAAGTGACTTTCACACTGCAGCTTATATTGATTATATTTTCTGTTTTAACCTTCTATGCTGATTTATGAAATATCGGTTATTATTTGAGTCTGAAGCAGATTGACTTCCCTAACATGCACTACAGACATTTTACACTGGAGATTCAAATACACTGAAATTGAGAAAGTGAGTGGAAGTACTGCCTGAGGTCCTTTTTTTTTTATGTAAAAACTTTATTTAAATGCTGTCAATTTTTTTTTTTGTGTCTCCTTGTTCTCTTTTTAATAGGGGACAAAATAAAACACTGGCTCTGCATGAAGTTTGTGTGGCAAGGATGGATTTATGGGATGTCATATATACACTACCTATATTTTATATTTATATCTTTCCCAAGTGCAATGTAGGGTATTTGTTTACAGATGCAAACATTCGTTAAGCTTTATCATACTCTTGTGTGTTCAAAACTTGTAGCCGCCCAAACATCGACTTTTTTTTAAACTTCTCTTCCCTCTGCTTCCAGAACAAAAAGCATCACATCTAGTTTGAAGTATTTCACATGAAGAAAACCAAGTTGCTCTTTGGCTCTGTTGAAAGTGGAGCAGGTTTTTATTTTGTTTCCCTAGTGGTGGTAACATTGCACTATTTCTGGGAAATGTTATAACCTTTCTTTGTATTATGCAATCTTTGTAAGATTATCTGTGCACTGATTTTATTTTTTAAAGATTGTGGTTTAGCTGTGTGCTGTATTTTCTCCTGTATCACCCCATGTCTGGAAGGACACTAATGAAGTCTGTGGTCTCTACACGACCTTCTTATGAATAAATATTAATCCAAATTATTGTTTTGTCCCTATTTAATGTTTTTAATAACCCTAACAGGTGGGTTTATTATGTTGCACACTAAATGAATCTACTCCTTCTCGTCATAATACTCACGTTCCTCGAGGCGGAGTTGCAGCCATATTCGACTCAAGCTTCTTAATCAATCCTAAACTAAACTATAACTCTTTTGAAAGCCTTGTTCTTACGCTTTCAAACCCAACATGGAAAACAATAAAGCCAATTTGATTTGTTATAGTGTACCGCATTCTGAATTTCTATCTGAATTCTCCACATTTTTTATCAAGTTTAGTCCTTAAAACAAATAAAGTAATTATCGTAGGTGACCTTAATATTTATGTGGATATCAATAATGACCTTAATAATGTGTTTATCTCATTATTAGATTCAGTCAGAATGTACATAAACCAACTCACCGTTTAAACCTGATGGGAAAAATCCAGTAGCTAAGTAATTAACACAGCAAAAGGCAAGAGGTTAAACTGGGGGCTAAACACAGCAGGGGACAGGAGAAAAACTGCTGAGGAACTGTAGATCAATAAAAGAACAGTCATCGGGTGATGGATCAGCACATCTGTTATTTGCTGTAAACAAGTAATAAACAGCAGCATGCTTTGCTTGTGAGCGAATCTCACTCGTTAGTTCCTACAATTGAGAATACCTTACTGCTGGAAATCCCACTCCCCTGTAATTTGGCCACGATAGATGCACACATTTCTTTGGTACGATCTTTTTTATGTTCATGACTATTGCTCTCGGTAGAAACACTGGAAGAGCTACATTGATTTTGGGGACTGCCTGATATGGAGAGATGGAGCAGGGACGCCCTACTATATATTTTGTATACAATTGTGTTTTATATTAAACTGGGCCTAGTGCCATGTATAAACATAGCTACCCTGTTATTGTGCATTCATTACCAAGCTATTCAATTAATACTGAATGTGACTGAACGATAACGTCTTCTGTTCGCTACAATATGTTGGATTCATGTTAATGTGTATTTAAAGACGTTTAGACCTCTGGTTTACACGCTTGAGCGAACAGAGGCATTGTGAAACTTAAAACATCTACCTGTTGCTCAAATGTATCCAAAAAGTTTGATTCTTCGTGATACACAGAATGAATGCAGCAAACAAACTACTTAAATGTGTTTTTTTCTCATTTGTATCACATTGTTATGAAAATAATGAATTCAACTATAACTGAAAATATGGTAAGTGCTTTAACCTCTTGCCGAGGAGTTTTATTGCGCCTGTACAAAAAAAAGCAATATTTTGAAAAAGACTCTCATAAGCCATTGCCAGATGTCCACATGTTCGTTTCCGGTAAAAAGATATCCACTGTGAACATCGTCACATCGATAAAAGCCCATGAACAGGTGTTGCAATCTGTGAAATCATCTGATCAATTTTTACATTGCTGTGATCATAAACTTTCATAACGTAATATCTCGTGCGTTCAGCGCTGCCCAATTACTTCCTGAATGTTAGGCGGAAGCTTAGCGTTAGATTGACACTTCATTTGAGCCAATCGGAGCTTCGATGGGTTTTTTACAACCTTCATGAGCCAATGAGTGTCAACTTGATAAGAAAGTGCCCACCCTCTTCTTTTGTTACAGACTGAACCTGGATCAGCTCAGCTCAGCGCGCGCATCGTATAGAAAATGAGCGCCTCTTCGTTAAATGCGTCACTTCCCATGGTTTTCAAAATAAAATTTATTTCCAAAATAATATTTATTATTTATTGTAAAGAAAAAAATAAAAATAAAACATAAAAATATTAGAGAAAAATGTCTTTATACTTCACTTACTTTGTGTGATTACTACTAACAGAGAATATGGGTATATAATAGTTATTTATAAATAAATAAAAATAATATTTATTAAGAAATATTATAATATGTACAGTACATGTACATATTGCACAGTTGGTGTACGCCTGGTGTTACTCTTAGAAACCTGTCTGATAAATTAAGTTTTTATCCCTTTTTATCTGAAATTTGGTGATGAACTTGATAACACTTGGTGCTATGTTTTTATTGTTTTTTTACTAGCTATACCCATCTTCAGGCATATTTTTCAACAACAAACTTCAGGCGGAGTGTATTTTCTTCAAATTCAGTATATCCAGGCCACTATTACTCAGTGCCAGAAGCACTTGGAGTGATTATTCAATGTTTTGCAAGAACGAAAACAGAGTTATCTTTTGAATGAGACCAAAATCATGCAGCAGGTGCAAATGGTTGAAGAGCAGCTTTCAATTTACTTTGGGTATGTCGTTTGTAGGTATTTCCGGGTAAATTCCCCCACCCCTTAATTAAACAAGCTAAACAAATAGCTTGAGATCTTGACGAGACAAATTGTCTCGTCAAGATCACTTCCTGTGGGACTCTGCTGACTGCAACAAGCGACGCAACTCTTGTGTTGAAGTAAGCCGCTTAGCCTCTTATGACATTTGGACTGAAGAACCATTCCCATTTCTGAAGGAGCCTGGAGGATGTTTCATGATCAAATAGGAGGGTGAAGTCTTGATCCACCTTTACGAAAGAAGATATTACTGTTCCCACATGAAATGTGTCACGCCATTGTAAACATTTAATTCCAAACTTACCAATCCTTTGGTATCAGGAATCTTGGGAAGGTGGAGAGTATATGAATACCTCTGCTTGGGTCATTAACAAGCTTCTGATGGTGCTGAAAGGTTTCTCTCATTTTCTGAAAAATCTGGAAATTGTCTGTGTTTTTAAGGTTGAGCAAAGACATGTCCTCTTGGCAAGCATCCGCATCCAACTGCCTTTCTACATTAACAGCTCGTTGGACATTTGGGGCCCATGGAGAAGAGTCCATAGGGCTATTTGGTGATGGTGCAGATCCTCGACAAATCAGTTGCTTTATAGGTTCCTTTTTTACTTATTACTACAATAATGCAAAACAGAGAAAATCAGTAAAATTCTAACATATGAGAACCTGGAACCAGAGACTGTTTGGCATTACAAATTACTTAAATGATCAATCGGAGCTCTCTTTACCGATCTATCCCCCGCCCGTCTCTGTTACTTCATCTCTATCCCTCATCTCTCAGAACCGTGCATATTTTCCACCCCCAATTTCCCTCAGATGTCTGTTTCCTCTCGTCCATCCAATTGTTCCCTCCTTCTTTTGCTTTTTCTGTAAGGCCTTATCATTTAAGGCAGGAACTTTGTCAATCCACAACAAATTCTTTCTTTCTTTTCTCCTTTTTAATTATTCGCCTTCCGAAGACAATTTACCTGACTGGCTGAGTGAAAAGCAAAGCATAACCTCTCTTTCTCTCCTTTTCTCTGTCTTTTCAATCATGTTCATCTCACCTTCTGCTCACATACAAAACCCTCAACAACCTCACCCCCACCTATCTCTCAAACCTCCTCCAGGAATACACCCCCTCCCGCTCCCTGCGCTCATCCTCAGCCGGACTCCTGACTGTCCCCACCTCCCGCCTTAGCACCATGGGAGCCAGGGCTTTTAGCAGCACCGCGCCCAGGATCTGGAATTCTCTGCCTCCACACATCAAACAGTCTGACTCCATTACGACTTTCAAATCCCACCTCAAAACCCACCTGTTTAAACTGGCCTACTCACTCTAACACAACCAACTTGTTATCACAGATCCTCCTTTCACTCTCAAACAACACTTTCAAACAACTGATTTGTTTTCCGTCTTTGTTTTAGTTGTTTTAACTTTTGAGTGCACTGTAAGGCGACCTTGGGCGTCCTGACAGGCGCCTCTAAATAAAATGTATTATGATCATTATTATTGTTATGTTCTACTCTCTCATAGCACTGTATTAGAGGTATATTGAGCTGCGGTATAAAGGAAAAAGAGTCAATGACTACGATTATTTTCATTCACATCCAACCATCTCGCTCCTGTTTTTACCCTCTCATCTCTCCAACCCTTAGCCAAGCAGAAGCTGGAGGAACGTCTAGTAGCGGCAGCCAGGGAGAAGCTGGCCCAGGCATCCAAGGAGTCCAAGAAGAAACAGCTACAGGCGGAGAGGAAGAGGAAGGCAGACCCTCCGCGGGCCCAACACTGGGGAGCCTGAGGCCAAGCTATACTCAACTGCACAGATAGAGGTAGGTGAATGGTTGATAGGAGTGGAGCAGTATTTGTCATGTGCTTTATGCGTGTATATATGTTTTAATCTAGAAGCTTAACAAAATCACCCTTGCTCAAGTGATTGATCCCAAATCACAAGCAAGTCCCAAGTGTCATTTCAAGTTAGGTGTTGGAACAGGCATGGCGTGTTCTATTGCTTTTGCTTTCTCCAGAGCGTGAATAAAAGTAATGCTGTAGTGAGAACATATGCATTTAATGTCTTTCTTGTAAAGGGACACTTGTTCCTGCTAGGTGCTATACTTTTCACTTTACTGGGCTAACGGCCGTCCGAATGAAAATAGAGCGAGTCAATGACGTCGGAGGAAAGGTACTGTGTCCACTGATTGCATGTTTGCATTTCTTGAATCAGTCATTTGTTCATCAAACTGCCACTTGGATGTTCAGCTAGCTTTAATGATTCAGTTTTATGTGTCAAGGTTGACAGGCCCACTATTTCCCTCAATATGCAGAAGTATGTAATTTTAGCACAGAACATACCAAACATTTTGAACTATCATGCTTCACTGCACATTTTACATAACCTGCCAACCCTAACCCTAACCCTAACCCTTTTTTTTAATTTCCTCATTTAAGATGTTTTGTACCGCTACAATCATAACATTTCGTTCTAGAATCCTCGAATATGAACAATGTAGCTGATTTGGGTGAAAATGTGTATTTGTTTCATAATATGTAGTCAAATTCACATCAAATTGTTGGCTCTACTTTTTCTATTCGTCCTCTTATTGTTTTTTGTTGTTGAACTGCGGTCCAATCTTTGGTCAAAGTAGATGTTCAGTAAAAATAAAAATCACATTTCCTCCAGATGGCTCAGTAACCTCATACTAAAACAGCCTCAATCTTTAAAAACATGTACCAGATGGCATAATGTGTTATCTTTTCTATGATGGTTCATTATTAATTATGTGCATATGCAGTTGCAGCAACCTACAGCTGTTTGATGCTGTCTGTGTGTGGCTGTATTGATGGCAGCTTTCAGTTTACGTAACCATGCAATAATAGATTAAGAGATGAATATCTGGTTGCAGAGATCTTCATGTAAATCACATATACGTCATGGATATTGGGATACAGTGTACATTTAAAGGTTCCATATATTGAGCAGATAAAGTATATCAAACATTGTTAATGTGCTGCTTTTGAGCAGAATCTGTCCTGAGGCTCATATTGGACTGCTTTGTATGTATTGTACTGTATGAGCAGCTTTATACTTGGGCTGTGACAGCAATTTCAATCAATCATTGCTCAAAAAGGAGGTCATTAAAGGTAAGTAAAAGATCAATAAGTGATGATTTCTTTAGACGCCTGGTGTTAAGACGTGTGGGTTTTTCAATGACTTCCTTGAAGTTGAGAGACAGACAATGAGCTTTAAAATCATCAGACACTGGTGAAAGCCATTCCCAGTTAAAATCACCTACCAGGATGATTTCCTTAAAATGTAATTGAGATAAAATCTGCATTAGCGAGGATAATGTGTCATTGGTAGCAGAAGGGGGCCTATAGCAACCAACAACAGTTAAAAACTGACCACCAGAGAAATCAATGCTTGGTGCTAGGATTTCAAACTGCTTAATAGCAGATTAGATTTCACATAAATCGCCACGCCACCGCCTTTTCTGGAGCGGTCCGAACGATAAATATTGAAGCCATCAATGCGACATCTTTATCCACTATTTTCTTCGAAAGCCAGGTCTCAGAAACAATAATTAAATCAGCACCAGTTGACTCAGACCAAATTCGCAAAATATCCATTTTGGATATTTAGATTTTTCACAATCTCAAAGTACTGGGCATTATGGTTATTGGTAAACATTGGACAGTCTATATTTCCAAAGAGATTTTCCATCAGGACAGATGGGAGTGCATTGTGTGCTGTGGTGATGGACATGGGTAATTACTTAAAAAAAATTAAGCAATTACTCTGAGTACAATGGGTTTTTTCTATCAAATGGCACAAGGGGGCAGTGACGTGAGGTGAGGTTCATGGCTGGGGAGGCACTGACTCTGAAAGAGTCAGATTTACAAATATATGAACCCAACTCTGTAGCACTTTGAGTTTTGTTTATTCAAATGAAAAGTGTGCTTCTAAATACAATTTATTATTATTATTATTATTATTATTATTATTATTATTATTATTATTATTATTATTATTATTATTATTATTATTATTATTATTATTATAACTGAGTAGCTTATTCAACATTTTCTTGGCAGCATGAACATTAACTACTGGTTATTTTTCATATATCATATCAGCATTCTTTATACACACACAGGTAAGGTACATATTTGGCCAAAAAAGAAGTTACATTTATAGCGGCTCAGAGGTATTTGCTCTGCACCTTCCATAGCGTTTTTAGTCTGATGCTTTGATTAATTTTAATACAGACTGCACTATTAACAAAATAATATTTTATTTAAGGTCAAAATTCGCTCATGGGCCAAAGCTTCATGGTGCTTCATTTGCTCTACTGCACCATCAAGTGGACAATAAATGTAAAACCGGCGAAGTGCAAGGCTGCAGTGGATTTAAAGTATCTTTACCCTGAAAATTCTTTGCCGCACACATATAAGACTGAATAATATGTTCTTTAATGTCTTTAATTCCAGCTCCCGCCTGAGTTGAAATTCACGCTCATGCTCCTCCTTCTCCAATTGTAGACGAGCCAACCGCACTTTTAGCCTAGCGTCTAACTTCGAGCCTGTAGGAGAGGACTCTACAGACAATGCGTCAAACTGAGGTGAAAGTTTATTCCCGTGACCCACCACCCAGAATAAATGGAGTAACTTCAGAGCGGCCCTCACCAGGGGATACAGCTGCATCAGCCCCGGCCACCATGCTAGGAAATTCCACAGAATCATGCCGACACAACACTCCCTGTTCAATTAGCCCTTTAACTAATGTAGCTTTCAAGTCACTTTTAACAAGACTAGTGGAGACAAAAATTGTATAATGGTCAGCAATTAACCGTAAATCAACTTTCCTACAGCAGTCTAGATAACACAGAGTAGGATTGGCCACAAACTTCTCCAACACAAAAGAAGCCATCCTCAATCAGCCAAATTGTAGTCAAACCCTTATGTAAAAAGTCATTTGAAATTCACAATTTGAATGCTGTGACATTACAATTTACAATAAGCAAAAAAGATTTAGGCTAGATGCACAAACACAAACATTGACTTTCTAAAACATTCTTCCCCAGATCTTACCTTACTGATAACTTTCCTACCTATCTTCTGGAGCCTGCCGGGCTCGAGGCGACTTTAAGACACACATCAGAAGCCGAAACCCTGAAACACCTGCCTCCAGCAGAGACTTAATCCCCACCCAGGATTACCCCGAAAATAAAAAATAAAATAATAAATGAGTGCCTGAAGGAAGAACTGATACAGTCCAGCTAGACACCCCCCTTACTAAACTGAGGAAGTTGTTAACACACAGACTTTAAGACAATGTTGCACGTTCACACACCAGTACACAAAAGAAAAATCAATTACTCACTCTCCTTTTTTCAAGATCCCGGACGAGCCCCCATTTGTTACGTTCCCTATTAGTCTAGGAGGGAAGGAAAGTAACAACTAGAAATAAAATAGCCCAGGTGAAGAAAGGAAAACGGGGCAACCGATTTTGTAAAACAAAAACAAGAGCATTTAATTCCTATACAAAGAAAAGCTCCCCAACCAATACACAAAGGCAAAACTGAAAACAACTTTAACAGAAAGCGACACACCAGATACGGTAAAACAAAGCAACTCCACAATTCTGCTACACAGCTCCTTAACAACTCCAACACAGTAGAGGACCAACACCAAGCTCAGAAAGTTAAGCAGAGGGAGAGAGAGAGACACACCCACACACACACTACAGCACGTAACACACACACTAAATTTCACTCGGGATTAATAAAGTATCTATCTATCACTACAGCACGTAACACACACTACAGCACGTAACACTGTGCACAGACATTATCCATCTTTATGAGTTTTAATACAAGTGTCACCGCCTTTTCTCACTCACACATGTGCACACACCAAAATAAACTACGCTATATGTTACATGTGTGCAACCAAAAAGGAAGAATTGGATGTTTACAAGGTCACCAGAAGGACAAAACAACTTCTTGAAAAGATTTGGTGATAATGGGTTTGGCATTTGCGATGATGATTAACACCAAACTTGGGAGTGAGTCATTCACAGTAATATTTCATAGAGAGGGGTGTCAGCGAGGTTCTCACCTAGAACAGGCCTTCCTAGAGAAAGCAGCAGATTGGTATTGAGCCAGAATACAACGTGGGTAGTCTCAGCCTTTACATGCAGAGATGATACTTCAAATACAAGTAATTAGTGTAGTCTGGGTTAGGGTTAGGGTTAGGGTTAGGGTTCCCAGCAGAGGGAATAGGAGAGTTAGGAGTGGTCCGAGTGGTGCAGTCCGACAGTGAAGCTGCAAGGTGCTATAACGCAGGACACTTCAGCAGTCACCCCACAGCATTCTTAATGAGAGCTTTTCTTCCCAAAAAGAAAAAAGTGAACACATTTTAGACCGTCATTTGGTATGTCAAATCAAAAACATGTGTAAGAGCATCTATTTAGAGAGATTTTGCAAATACTTATGATGTGGGAAAAGTATGATTTTTGCATTAATTAAAATTTGCAAACATAATACAGCACATACAACAGTAAATAATATCCTGGCCATGTGGAAAAAGAGGCCCCATCTCAAGTCTACTTATGGTTGAATTCATTAGGAAAAGGGGAACAGGAACCTGAATCCTACTTGTGACTCCCCAGCCCAGGTCAGTTACAGTGGGGGATCTAAAATGTCATGGAGGGGAGTTTTTACAGATCTTGTTACACCAACACACAGACCATTAGGGAGACAGATACACAGGTACAGGATTGCTTTTCTTGTCGCGTCCGTTGCCACGGCAAGAGTGGAGGTAACCGGTTTGCATTTCTTTCTCTGTCACACAAAGTTCATGGTGAGATACAAGTGCGCACAAATTTTAGCCGGTTCGTGGCATTAGAGAACGGTATGAATAAATGAAGGTGGGATTATGATAACGGGAATGATGATGGTTTTATTGAATGCATGTCGTTGCCTTTGTGCACTTGACATAAATCTCACGCTTAAACCTGCTGCTATGCTCAAACTAAATCCAGATTATTTTACAATTAAATGACTTTTAAAGCCCCTTATGACAGCTTCTGTCTGTTTCTCTATTTCTTACCTTCACATGTTGATTTAAACGTTTCTCTTAAAAAGGGTGTCAATAAGTTTTTCCTCTCTCTCTCCTTTATATAAACGGTTGTGATAGGTATGTATGTATATCAGATTGGCAGGTAGGAGGTGGAGGTGGGGTGCACCAAACAGATGGCCAGTGAGCGCAGACAAACTCAAAAGGCATGAAAGCTTCCCGCAATTACTCTGTCAAGAGATTATGTTGATGGTGATCAGTGATGTCTGAGATGCGGCCTTTTGCCTCACCTACCTCAACTTAAAGTCTCCTAAACATACTCACTGTTTGTCTGAGAGTAAGTAAGAGAGAGTGAGGGAATGATTGCGTGAACAAGCGATACGGGAGCACAAAAATGTTGACAAAACTCTTTGCCAGAGGGCTGCTTCCATATGTATGTTAAAATAATCTCTCATTTGTCAGAGGAATGCTGCAGAGTTACGTCAAATACTTTCTTTCCTCATCTATTCATTGCTGTTTGCACTCTTCTGGCAGAAGTTTAAATAAAAAGACACTTGAGGAGGAATTTGAGCTAGTTAAGACAAAAAACATCTACACGCAGTAAAAAAAAAAAAGCAGCATTTGCTTTTTCTTCCAAAAACACCCATCTGAAGTTTGTAAGTCAACAAATCCTATTGGAGGCTCTTCTTAAGTGTCCTCTACTGATTAGTAAATGAATATGGGGGAATTTGTGAGGGAAGAGGTGACCCAGCTGTTACAGAACTTTGTTGGAGCTCACATAAAGATCATTAAGACACAATGTTACTCTTATTATACGAGTTTACCTTTCTTTCACCAATAAGGAAAAAAGGACAGTTTTTGTGTGGCACTTGGTTTTAGGATTTTGGGCGTCAAAACTGATGATGAGAAAACTATATATTATAGGGCAAGTCTTCATGCTTCCCTGCTGTAAGGGTGTGAGGCTGTTCCGCTGTGAGCGTGTACAAAGAGATCATACACTAGCTTATGTATGATTATTCAATCACAGCTGATTCCCCTGAGGTGGAGCGATAGACTCTGGTGGTAAATGTGTATCATATACTGCACAGCCATATCCACAGAGAGACAGAACAAACTTGACTGTGCAGATTCAAACATTAAAGTTTGATGTCCATAACTTCTGAGAAAAGTGTCTTCGGCTGCTAAATATTGGGCTTCCTTCACTAGCTTTCTTTCGAGGGGTAAATTGTTGAAAAAGTCACTAATACTAACTGGGAATTCTTGAGTCTACTAGCCAGTGTCTTGTCTTTTTACTGGAGGCATCCCTTTTTTGGATTGGCTGCAACAGGACATAGGCTATTGGTCTACAGAAGTGTGTGCTGTCAGTGTAGCACAAGGCAGAGGACATACTGGAAAACTATCTAACAATTTCAGGAAGCTGGCTAGTCTGTTTGTGACAGTGTCTCATAACACCATATATAGCAAACTTCAGGCACAATCTGGGCTGTTATGAAATACATAGGCATGGTTAAGTGACTTTATGTTCCTTTTGGTGTCACCTTGCTTTAAGCTCAGGAAAGATCCATAAAGGTTCAGAAAGCCATAGACATGAAACAGCTTAACTGTGTTAAAGCAAGTAAATCAATAGTATTGATATGACATTTGCCTTAGTAAAATATTGTTCAGGTCTTCATAAGCTGCACAACATAACTGTGTGATGAGAAATACAATTTCAGTTTAAACTGCTTAATTACAGAAAAAACACTTCACTGATAGTCAGTGAAATAGTAACTCCTCTATGTTGGAAGTCAGACAGGACAATACACTATAGATATTTAAACCACAATACATAGTGAACAATTGTACTGTTTAGACAAGTAAAGGGAAACCCACTGCTATCCAAGCTAGTCTTCAGCTTGCAAATAATATAGATGGCAATGGATATGAAATCCTCCTTCAATAAAATAATGAGGGAGAATGAGAAGAATAAAAAGTCCACATGTGTTAAAATCAATGAATGAAAAGAACACAGAAGTGAAGATACGTCTATTAACTCACTACCTGTCAAACAGCACTCTAATGCTAGTTTATGGGCCACCCCACGGCTTGACTTTATCAAACACAACATTTTCTGTATTTACTGTAAGAGGTCTTTGATCATGAATGTTCTACCTGAGTATGCATGCACGACATTAATTGGCTGATTTGCTGGTCACTGGGATGAGGAAAAATAACCAGTGGATATATTTAACTGCCGTAAACTAAATTTAATTTGACAAAATAGCAGCAGGATTCTTGAACAAAGGCGAAACAATAATCATAAACATCCTGCTTATGTGAAAAGGATTATACTGATATATTGACCCACTTTCTTTCTCTTTTATTTTTCCAACAGGGGCACGAGCAGGGACTCTGGTTAATGAGACTGTATTTGTCTGAAGGCTCCTAGATGACAACCAGACTACAATATTATGATCAACCGTGGTAAACGTTCAAGCTTATCAATGGATGTTCCTGTTTTCACTTCAGGTGGATCATTTTTAACATTTTGTACATCGCTGTCCAAGGTGCTGATCCTGGGACAGCTGAGGATGTGGCAGCTGTAAGAGGATACTCAACATTGGGCCTCATGCAGAAACATTCTCTTGAATTTCTCTTGAATTTTCTCTTGATTTTGTGTCAAGAGAAAAGTGTGCAAAGTCAACTCCAGATGCTCCAAACCTTCTTAACCATCTGCATCTGCTCTTACCCAAGTGTGCTGAATGATGAATCAAACTTGATCATAAATTAGAAGAGCGTGGCAGATTGTTTATGATTAGCAAGGGCAACGCCCCCTTACCACTATATATGGGCAGGTGTTGAGCCGTGTGCAAACACTCTGGCATATGAACAAGAATTGCTGAGATGCCACCAAAGCAAGACTGTAAGAAGAACTTGAGTAACAGCCAATTGAAGTAGGCTAACTGTTGAATAGTGGTTGAAAGTAATTAAGTACATTTACTCAAGTTCTGTAACTTTAGACTTCATTACAGATCAGATGCAAATATTGTACTGTTTACTTCACTACATTTATGTCCTACCTTTAGTTACTAGTAGTTACTTTACAGATTCAGATTGTAATACAGAAATATTATCAACAAATACAATATGATGCATTATAATAGATTATATGCAGCACAGCAGGGTATAATGTATTTCAAATTAGCTCCACCTTTACCAGCTGCAACATTGAAGTGATAGGTACAATATAATACAATAATATAATCTACATTATTCTGAAACGGGCCATTCTGCATGAGTAATTTTACTGTAATCTTAGTATATTTTGATGGTGATACCTTTACATTTTTAGTATACCACAGTGTATTTCTCCAATGTGCTATTGCTACTTTTACTTAAGTAAGTCATCTCAGTACTTCTTCCATCACTGCTGTAAAATAAACTTAAACAAAGCAAAACATTTTAGAGCGTCAGTGCTGGTGTTACAAGAAGAATCAGAAAGCATCTAAGAGCAGTATTTAAGTCATTCAGAAGCCAAACACACGCAATATCATCCTCCGAGGGTTTTATAGACTTAATTGGGATCAATAGAGCAATACTAAATATATAGCCCACAAATGATCCAATCAATAGAATTACTCATCAACATATAATAATCTAAATGTGATTATTTAATAGTCATGTTTCCTTGCTTTGGACAAACAATGTGTGGAATGTTTAAACTAGATTGTTTTTTTTATCCATTCCTAAACAATACAACAACACAAGTAAAACTCATTTTACAAAACTGCTACTACTACTGCTTAGAATTTTTTTGCAATGAATATATGCACTTTGTGGCCACTTTATCGGATATAACTGGACGATCTGATGCAATTCAATACTCCTGCTATCCAATAATGCTATTCAGTATTACATTATATTGAGGTGTAAGCCTAAAGGAAACATGTTGTCAGCCTGGGCAGAAGGTTAACCACATCTGTCATTGTAGTGCCTGTAGGCCTATTGGTTATAAATGGACAGAGATCCAACTGGCATTGAAACTTGGTCTATTTAAATACATGTTTGGTTTGAACTGCAGAAGCAGCATTGTTACACCCAAATTACCTGCTGATGTTACCAACTAAAATGTTAGTGGAATCAGTCAAGAGTTTAGAGCTCTGATTACGTATCACTTTATCACCATTTAGGGTCACAGTCGCTGAAGTGGGATGCCAAGCTAGAAGCCCTAATGACTTCTAATTTAATGGATGTTTGGGTGGTTATTTGTCTTGCTGGAATGAGTGCATTTTAAAACTATTGCCCTTGCCAGCCCTAGATTGTGTAGCTTGATTGTCAAAAATCCCTTGTAGCATGAAGGTGGACATGAAGGGAGACTATGTAACGTTATCCAAGCCCCTGGAGTTCTTCATGGATGTTATCAGTGCCATCAAAAACACCAGTCCCCATCTAGTACCTTCCTTTACATGATGTGTAGCTCAAGTTTGGAGTGATCATAAGAATCTGAATTGAGTCAGTGAGAGTGACAACAATCATGCCGATTTTATCTTGAAAGAGCTACTGACGCTCAATATCCCCAAACACCAAACGTCCACTGTAAGAGCCGAGGGTAAATGAATGCTATGTCGTGAAAGCGATCTTGCTCCTATACCATAACACATTGGATGTTATCTCTTTGAAGCCTAAACTTTATGGATGAATGGTTTCAAAGTGAGTAGTTTTTAAAGCTCCATGTACGGCTGTTGATTTATTAGTGTCTTGTAATACTGTCATGTAACCTGCCCTTACTCTACTAACGTCAATTCAAACACCACAACATCCTCAACCCCCTCACATTTTCTATCTTCTTCTGCCAACACTTTCGGATAATTCATGCCATCTCTGCCTTTGCTCTATGATTACATTTGTTTTATTTTTCAATAAAAATCTGACTGCAAAGAGGAAACCCCCGGTCCCTGTCCTCCTCTACATAAAGCTCATAAAGCCCATATTAAGTATCCGCCCACTTCAAGGAGTCCTGAGACTGGATCTTACACCGCAGTGGTGCTGAGGAGATCCCTGGACAAAAACAGGGATAGCAGGCACTTGTATCTTCTCTGAAACTATGAGCCAATAACTCAATATTTACTGTACGTGGGCAATCCAAGGCAACGATTAGTCTTTGTGTCGCTTTATAGACTGCTTGCATTCTGAAAAAGTAATCTGAAAGTAATTTCATTTAAAAAAAAATAGGAATTCATCTAGCATCTAGGAGAATAATTTTGATAAAGTATTACACTAAAATTAAAAACATAGTTGAATGTGCACGAAGTAGCAACTTCAAAAGCTGTTCTGGAGCATTAGACAATGTGTGATTTAGTTGAATTTGGGGCCACTGCATGACCAAAACGTCCTAAATGCGGAGGATTATCATCTGCACCCCAAGGTAATCGCATTATCAACAATAATCTGTGTGTCAAAATGTAAATGTAACGCAGGTGTTTCCATCCCACTCCGAGCTGCAGCAGCGTCCGGAAGAAAACGCATTCTGTCCGCACCTGCCATCGGCTCAGTCAAGCTCACGCTGCACACTGGGTTGGCAGGCCACAGAGAAAGTCACTCCCTTACTTTAATATTTACTTACTTTGTAATATTATTGGATATGAGATCTGCTCCAGCCAAAGTAGGATGGATGCCGTCACTCCTAATCAGACCAAGTCTTCCCCAGAAAGTCCGCCAATTGTCTACGAAGCCCACAACAGTCAGACATGTTGTACTGTTAGTGTGTGTTTACCCAGTGAAGGCTCTCCAGCCGTCAGATGCTGCAGCATGGGGTTGAGGGTAATGTCTGAGCTGCATCACCAAAAGCCAAACCGTGTGCCACACAAAGAGCCTGGATATCAAACACTCACGGAAACTCTTGTCTGAGAAAGATGAGGGGAGATGAGGGGAGACCACAGAGATGGATAAATTACCTTTTACAATGTATTAATCCATGGCACAGTAAAGTGAACAGACCTTGTTTTTGCAAGAAACTTTAATTCGACAGTTTTTTTGCCTTTCAATATTTGCAAGTTAATTTATTAACTGTTAACCTCTTAAGGGGTGGGGGAATTTACCCGAAAATACCTAAAAACGACATACCAAAGTAAATTAAAAGCTGCTCTTCAACCATTTGCACCATATGCATGGTTTCGGTCTCATTCAAAAGATGACTATAGCTGATAGGTATGAGCTGGAAAATAAAATAGGAACATAGCATCAAGTATTAAGTTAAATTTCAGAACAAAACCACAAAACACAACATATTAGACAAGTTTTTCTAAGAGTAACACCAGGTGTTTCCAAGCTGAGCAATTTGGAGACATTATCATATTTATTGATAAAATATTATTTGTATTGCTCATAAATAACTATTATATACCCATATTCCCTGCCAGTAGTAATGACACAGAGTAAGTGAAATATAAACACATTTCTTGTAATATTTATGTGTTTTTTTTGTATTTCTTTCTGAATTTGAATATAAAAAATATAATTTTGAAAAAGAAAATAACATTTGTAAAAAAGAAAAACATTGAAGTAGCATATCTACTTGTTCAGAATTTCATTGGATACACGATACGTCAGTCATCGGGAGACTTGGTTGGTATTGGCTTGGTCTGTAAACAAAAGAAGAGGGGCTGGCATTTCCTTATCAAGTTGACACTCATTGGCTATTGAAGGCTGTAGAAAAGGCATGGAATCTCCTATTGGCTCAAATGAGGAGTCAATCGATATTTTAGAGTGCGGTGGCCATTTTGGAACGATGGTATCAGTGCTGCATGCACGGGAAATAAAGTTTTTACCAGTAAATGGAAAATAACACCCATCGATCAGCTGATTTCAAAGATTGCAACAGCTGTTCATGGGCATTTATGATGTGATGATGTTGACGATCAATATATTTTTACTGGAATCGATCTATTGGACCTTTGGCAATGACACAGGAGTGTTTTTGTTGGATTATTACTGATTACAGGATTATGTTGAGGCTTCATGGGTGAGTTGGCTCAATGTTATGATTGTTTGCTAGTTTGAGGAGCTGTTTGTACCTGCTGTTGTGATTGTGATCTCAGAACCGTTTTGTTCACTAAATAGATGAGATTCTAAGCTTTCTAACGATGTATGCATTGATACAACCTCTGTGAAAATGTAAAGAAACACATGACCCGCCGGCGGGCCGCTCACCCAGTAAGAAATACATTCTAACATTTATTATGTAGGCTAATAGACTGATTTTTTACGGGCGCCTTTACCTCATCATAATGAATAATAATCTATTAATAATATTGACAGACAGTGACAGACTTTTGACAGACAGTGATGCGTTACTTTTTTGGGTAACCCCTCAGTGAAGACAGAGACGAAACCCGCCCTATCACTGCCTTTCTTGTCTCCTCCTCCAGTGACTCTTACCCCTCCTCCCAAGCTGACGTACGTAGAGTGGATCATCCGGGAAGGTAACAGCTTCAAAAAGTTGGTCGTCATGGATAAGTGCCCCACAGTGAAATTGCATAGTTAGCTAGCTCATGTGATTGCACATCTATAACACTAATATCAATGTTGTGTTGGGTTATTTTTTTTCTTTTTCTTTCGTTTGCTAATAATATGATGTTACTATAATGTGTATTTTCAGATATATTTAATTTTTTAAAGAAAAAAAAGGAAAGTATTATCAAACAATAGTTTGGAGGCCCCCCTGCAGTAACTCTGAGGATCCCTAGGGGGTCACTGACCTCTTGTTGAAGACCCACACTCTACAGGAAATCTATTCAAGTGTAAGTTTTCCTCATGAGAATTAAGCTCCTCTGTTGCTCTCTCTGCAGGTGGACTGTCTCTGTGGCTGTTGCTGGTGAAGCCACACTCTATATAAGTAATGTAAATGAACTGACTCATTGACAGAAGTGTTTTTCTGGGGTTGAAATGTGTTGCTCTTGAACTTTTCAAACATTTACCAGGTCGTCCTTCCAGGTGTGTGAACCCCAGTCAGATTGATTTGTTCACAGTATGCTAGTGGAGGTGTGGATTCAACAGGTTAATTATATCAAATGGAAACTCAATTCAGTTTACTCCAATTAAATACTTAAATACTTTTAATTTTAATTTATTATACATGCAAATTCAATTCAAATAAAAACACAATGGACACAAGGAGATAGACAATGTTTAACCCTAATAAGTACAAAATGTATTTACATATTTACCAACAGTCCTGATGGTTGCCTTATGTGGTCATGTTTTACAGCTACTCTATCCTCGTTGTTTTGCAGGCATAACATGCATTTATTTACCAACGATTGAGTAATGGCTCATTGATCACATGATTCATAGGTCCTTACCTTCAGACAAGAAAATGGCTTTCAACAGATGGATTAGTTTGCCAGAAGATAAAAACCCACTAAGTTTCCAGGTTCAACCAAAGTCATGGGTCACACCCAACACATATTGTGAATTAATGTAAATGGGAGCAGTCTGGCTCTCAGCTAAAAATGCAGGCATGTGTTAGTAGATACAACTCAAGATTGTTAAACAGATTGTTGATGTTCCATGAGGCAGAGGATGCATCTGTGTCTGTAGTGACAGCATAACCTTTAAGATAATTGGTGTTTGAGGGTGTCATTGCTGAGCCATCACAAAATAAAATGTAATCAACATTTGGAATAGGAGTTTGCATCCACTCAAGCCTAGGTGATGTAACTTTTTATTAGTATTTCATAATCACACATAATTAACTCATCATCCAAATATATTAATGGGAGTAACGTAGCTGGGCGTAAAGGTGAGGCTCTATGAACATAAATGATAGAGCTGGGCAGAATTGTTACGTCGTAGCTGGATCTAAGTGCGGCTGTTATGTGTTGGGAGCAGAAGTTCTCAGAATATTCATTACAGCATGAGGAACACAAACTTGACATTTAGAGCCCATAAAAAAGTGCTGATTTCCCAATTTCTATTAGGATAGCCATTACTGCAACAGCTTGCAAACAGGCTGGTAGCAGAATAGAAAGCCACTGCGCAGAAATAACATTCAGCAGCTCATCTTTAGGAAGTCTTGCTGAGACCTTCGTCCTCAGTTTGTATGTCACCACTGCACTGAATCCAAGCAAGACCAGTTGGACCAAAACCAAAGTGTGTTAGTGTATGAAACACAACTCTATCAAATGTCAAATGCCTTTTTAGCATCCAGTCACATTGCTACTGCTGTATGCTAAAGTGATGTAGATCTAAACATGACATGGAAACGTCTCCTCATATTGGAGGCATGAAGGCCAGCAATGAAACCCACCCGGTTTATGTGAATTATAGAAGGAACCACTTTTGAGGCACATTGCCTTCAAGCATCATATTAGGTCTCGGCCTGTTCGCTAGATGTTTTATGATATGTTTGGACTTCCTGTTTTATTTTGTTAGTTACCTGATCTCTGTTGTTTCCACTTCCTACCCCCAGGTGTTCCCAATCTGTTCGTTAGTGTCCTCACCTGTGTTTTGTTGTTCCCTCTCACTCCTTGGTGTATATAGTCTGTGTTTTATTTGTCTCTTGTTGCCAGTTCGTCTTTGTACTTCAATGTCAAGGGTTCCAGCATTAGTCCCGTCTTCCTGTTTCCCAAGTGTTTGATTCCCCGGCTTCCTCGACCTTGTTTCCGTGACTCGATTCTGTCTTTGCCTGATCCTTGTCTGCTGTGCTGTTACGCTGAGTATCTACCCGTGTACCAAACCTGTTTCCTTGACCCGACTCTGCTCCTGGATTACCCCTTTATGCTTTGTATGATCAACTGTCTATGCATGTACCATAGCAACTGCAAATTTATCTGCCTCTGTGTCGTGCAATTGAGTCCTACCTCCCTTCTGTCTTTATCGTACCGTTACAGTACGAACTGGCCAAAGACATGGACTCAGCCGACTCAGAGAAGGTTAAGACGGCGCTCAGTGCTCAAGGCATTCGCCTCCACAATCTGGATGAGCAGCTATCATCCCTGTGCGTGGGAGTGAGGTCTCTGACAGACAATCAGACGGCATTCCAGAGCGGCATAGGTCGTCAAGTGGACCAGCTGGCCAAGCAGCTCCAACAGCTGGGGACATGCGTCCAGTCACTATGTTCTGCGATGACCACGCCGCTGGGGCAGACCGCTACCGGTCAAGGGGCGGCGGTCATCCCTCCCATCACCACTCCGGAGATTTGGAGACTTGCAGAGCGTTCTTAACCCAATGTTATTTACATTTTGAATTACAAGCTGCTTCATTTCCAACAGAGCGTTCCAAGGTGGCGTATGTGATTTCTTACCTGTCAGGACGGGCGGAGGCTTGGGCTACGGCAGAATGGGCCAGGGAGGCACCAATTTGTCAATCCTTAGGAGCCTTCACAGAGACTTTAAGGAAAATCTTCGACCACACGGCTCCGGGTCGAGAGGCAGCCCGTGCACTCACCAGTATTCGACAGGGGAACCGGCTGACTTCTGACTATGCTGTGGAATTCCAGACATTGGCGGCCGACAGTGGATGGAATGATCAGGGGTTATTCGATGCGTTCAAGAGTGGACTCTCGGATCGCATCAAGGATCAGCTAGCACCATCTGAATTGCCCACAGGTCTGGACTCTCTTATTGCCATGTGCATCCGAATCAACAACCGATTCCGGGAGAGAGAACGGGAATGAGGACTGTCAACGGTCGCAGCTCACAGATACGATGGACGGGGTGGTTCCGGTCACACTTTCGCCCAAGGTCCGGGGAGTTCTCAGATTCAGAGACCACCTTATTCGGCGACAGTAACCTCACCAAAAGAGGAGATGCAGTTGGGCCGCACCCAACCCGCTGTCTCAAGCGGAGAGACAGCACCGGATGAGAGAGGGTTGCTGCATCTATTGCTCTGAGTTGGGACATTTTGTTAATAGATGTCCAGTAAGAGCCAAAGCTCACCAGTAAAGAGGGAACTAGTGAGCCGAGCAGTTTCTGGAGGAGGACCCTCTCGAGCGCTGACACCTGCCACGCTCATCTCGTCGTCAGAGACCATTATTCATCCTGTGCTGATCTATTCCGGAGCAGAAGAGAGTTTTATGGATGAGGGAATGGCTAAGAGGTTGGGTTTGAAGTTACACTCATTACCCGAGGTGTTGGAAGCCAAGGCTCTGGACGACAGAGTATTGTGTCGAGTTTCCCATATCACTAAACATGTGTAACTGGTCATGGCTGATGGACATTCGGAACAGATTGAGTTCCATATGTGTTTGAAGCTCCCACACACCCGATAATTTTGGGGTATCCGTGGCTAGTCCAGCACAACCCACACATGGACTGGGCCGGAGGAGAGGTATTGGGATGACACCAGAGGTGTTCTACCACATGTTTTCCAGACTACGAGGTCTGGGGATGACTTCTTTGGACAATAGACTGGAAAGGGACTTTCCGGATTTGGCCAAGGTTCCGGCGCGCTACTTGGGGCTTAAAGAGGTCTTCAGTACGACCCGGGCCACAGCTCTGCCACCTCACCGAGAGTATGACTGCCTGGTTGATCTACTTCCGGGCGCTGCATCTCCAAAGGGTCATTTGTATTCCCTGTCTACGCCGGAGAGAGAGACGAGGGAATACATTGAGGGAGCCTTGGAGGCTGGGATTATTTGTCCTTCGTCTTCATCCGCTGGTGCAGGATTCTTTTTCGTGGAGAAGAAGGACAAGTCCCTACGACCCTGTATTAACTATCGGGGTTTGAACAAAATCACGGTGAAGAATCAATATCCCCTTCCACTTATTTCTTCGGCATTTAAGCTGTTACAAGGGGCCAAGATATTCACCAAACTGGAACTACGCAACACGTATCATTTGGTGAGGATTAGGGAGGGGGATGAGTGGAAGACCGCATTCAATACTCACAGTGGACACTACGAATACCTGTTTATGCCTTTTGGACTAACCAACGCTCCAGCGGTGTTCCAGGCCCTGGTTAATGACGTTCTCCGGGACATGCTTAATCGATTAGTGTTTGTGTATCTGGATGACATCCTCATTTTTTCACCGGATGAGGAGACCCACATACAGCACGTCGGTCAAGTGTTACAACGCCTTCTCGACAAGCTGCTGTTTGTCAAAGCGGAGAAATGTGAGTTCCATGTCAAGACTGTTTCGTTTCTGGGATTTATCATTGCTGAGGATAGTATTCAAATGGATGAGGCGAAGGTCAGTGCGGTCACTCAGTGGCCTAACCCCACCAGTAGGAAGCTGGTGCAAAGATTCCTGGGATTTTCAAACTTTTACCGAAAATTTATTAGGAATTAAAGCACTGTCGCGTTCTGTCAAGTTATGTTGGAATGAGGGGGCTGAGAAGGCATTCCAACGACTGAAGACAAGCTTCGCTTTCGCTCCCATCCTGATCTTGCCAGACCCCCAGAGACAGTTTGTGGTGGAGGTGGACACGTCAGATGTGGGTGTGGGAGCAGTTCTGGTTCTTACGGACCACAAGAACTTGCAGTACTTTCAGTCGGCAAAGAGACAGAAATTCCCGGCAAGCCCGATGGGCTTTGTTTTTCACCCGCTTCAAGTTCACACTAACCTATCGGCCGGGGTCTAAGAACATTAAAGCGGACGCACTATCCCGCCTTTCGTGTTTCCGCCTTCTCGTGTTGTAGGAGCGGTAACCTGGGGAATCGAGGAGGAGGTAAGAAAGGCCAATATAGACATTCAGATTCCTGTGGGGGGTCCCGATAATCGTCTTTGTGCCAGAGTAGTTGGGCCCACAAGTGATTCATTGGGCCCATACATCCCTCGTTTCCTGACCCGGGGTTCGGAGGACCCTGTTCGTCATTCGACAGCGGTTCTGGTGGCCATCCATGGAGAAGGCAGTCAGGGAGTACGTGGCTGCCTGTCTGGTATGTGCATGCAACAAGTCTTCACGTTAACCGCCATCAGGTCTTCTACAGCCCCTTCAAGTGCCACATCGTCCTTGGGCAAAGATTTCTATGGATTTCATTACTGACTACCCATTTCGGAGGGACAATCCACAATCCTGACCGTGGTCGACAGGTTCAGTAAGATGGCACATTTCATCGCATTGCCCAAACTTCCGTTGGCGAAACAGACGGCGGAGGTACTTCTCTCTCAGGTGTTCCGGATCCATGGTTTCCCGAGGGATGTGGTTTGTGATCGAGGTCCTCAATTTGTTTCTCGTTTTTGGAAAGATTTTTGTGAACTTTTGGGAGCAAAGGTTAGCCTTACATCTGGGTACCATCCCCAATCAAACGGACAGTCTGAGAGGGTGAACCAGGAGTTAGAGACTTGTTTACGGTGTCTCATCTCCCAGAACCCCACAACCTGGAGCAAGCACCTAATCTGGGTTGAGTATGCTCATAATACCTTACCTGTCTCTTCTTCTGGTTTGTCCCCTTTCTAGTGTGCGTATGGGTATCAGCCACCTCTGTTTCCGGACCAGGAGTTGGAGGCCAGTGTTCCTTCAGCCCAAGCCATGGTTCGTCGTTGTCGTTGGATGTGGAGTTGGGCAAGACAAGCTCTCCTCCGCAGCTCTGCCACCTACAAAAGGACAGCTGATAAGAGGAGAATCACTGCACCCAGATATGCTCCAGGACAGAGGGTGTGGTTGTCCTCCAAGGACCTTCCTCTACGGGTGGAGTCACGCAAATTGGCTCAACGGTTTGTGGGCCCGTACCCGATCTCCAGGGTCATCAAGCCTGTAGCAGTGAAGTTGCAATTACCACGGTCCATGAGAGTACATCCCACCTTTCACGTGTCTAGAGTAAAACCTGTGAAGGAGAGTCATTTGGTTCCCACAACCAAACCCCCACCTCCCCCCCGGTTCTTCGAGGGGGAGAACGTCTACACAGTCAAGCGTCTCCTGGCGGTGAGAAGGAGAGGCAGGGGTCGCCAATACCTGGTGGATTGGGAGGGGTATGGTCCTGAGTAACTTTTAACCTATTTTTAACTTTTAACTTAACTTATGTTTACCTTCTCAGAGGATAAAGAAAAGACAATTGTGAGTTTTTCATCTGGAGAAGCCTGAAGCATCATGGGAAGTCATGAGTTTCTGCAGCACACTTTCTGACGGCCCGTGTGTGATCAGGCCGATGGATGCTTTGTACATAAACACCCAGTGATGACAAGCAGAGCAAAATGCAGATTTTTATTGGGGAGGGAGGAGAGGGAGGGAACTGGTGAGGAAAAGGCAAGACAAGCTGCCCTGTATAAAGAGAGAGTGGAGCAAGAGTACAGAGGTGTGGTTTGTGAGAACATTTGGGGAGACCTACAGAGGCTGAAATGTGAGTACTAGACAGTAGTAGACTGGAGAATATTACAACTTAACTGCATGTTTTTAGTGGCTTCACGGGAGATTACTTTGTTAAAAAGTCATGTTTGTACATTTTAATTGATTCATTTTTATGTTAAAATGGGAGTCTTATGACCTACCGTTGTCTCAACAAAGATAACGTGTTTCTGTTCTCAAGTAGCCTGGATGTTTTGGCTTATGTTTAAGATTTTAAATTTTTGACGTGTCATGCAAGTTGTTTATTTATATTTGAAAAGGTAATTTCTTTTTAAAGGTGCAATGTGTAATTCTGAGCCACCTGCTCCAAATATATAGAGGGGCAATATTTCATCTCTTCTACTGGGTCCATACAATCTAAATTCATCAATCATCAAAACCATCAGTTATTAAAAAAACAACTAGAGTAAGTCAGTGACGTGCGGTGAGGTTCATGGCTGGTGAGGCACTGACTCTTTCAGAGGCAGATTTACAAATATATGAACCCAACACACAGGTATGGTACATATTTAGCCAAAAAATAAGCTACATTTATAGCAGCTCAGAGAGAGGTAATTGCTCTGCACCCTCCATTTGTTCTAAATTTTCCGTGGCAATTCCACAATTCATTCTCCTTCAATACAATTTAAACATAGAGTGGTGTGCCAAAAAATGGATTTAAATTTTGAACATAATCGAAATTTTCAGTTATTTTTAAAAGCTTTTTTAGTCTGATGCTTTGATACATTTTAATACAGACAAAAAACAAAATACAATTGTATTTAATTAAGGTCAAAATTAAATTACATTTTTACTTTACTTTTCTTTACCTATAAATGAAGTCCATGCGCTTATCCCTCTGGACAAAAATCTCCATTACTTTTCAGTAAAAGTCTTCCTTATCTTCTTTTAGTTTTAAAAGTCTCCCCGTCTCACTGGAGATTATTGCCAGGGATGAAAGTTGTCCTTGATCAGTCCTATTCCGACTGTATGTTTTGAGTCTTTTCAATACCAAGAATGACCTTTCCACGGACACTGTTGTGGCTGTTACAGTGAGCACCAGCTGGAGTAACTTTGTCGCCTCAGGAACAGTCTGCATCACATCCTTCTGGGCCAAAAAGATGAGAAGCTGTCCAGGAAATTTACATTCATTCCTCACCGTTTGTGAGCTAAACAGTCCGATGAGATCAGCCTTTAGTCTAACAAAGTCAAAGAACTTAGCATATTTTGACAGGCTCTGCAGTTTGGTGTCATCAAAATGTTGTGACATTTCATTACATTTTGTACAATCGACCAAACCAAGGAAAGCTAGCTCACCGAAATGATCAAATCTAGCTTTCATTTGAACACTGATATTGTCCAGCATGTCCCAAAGTTTGAAACTCCTGCGTTGATCTTCCATTATTTATCACCTCCTGTTTTGATTGAAAGTCCAGTTTTGAGAATTGTTTAAGCTTAGATATATTTTTGGCCGTCAGTTGGATAAAAAAACAACAACTAAACTACACGGACTGAGTGTAAACAAGAGAAAGGTGGATGCGGAATGTCGCACTTTCCAGGAGAAATGGACCAACGATTATTTATTTGAGGAAGTAAAAGGCCAGTGTGCCTAGTTTGTGCGGACGCGCTTGCGGTGAAACACGAAACATGTGTAACTGCACGAGCTGAAAGGAGGAGTGCATTTGGATAAAGTTAACGCTCTTCGGCTGAGTTTGGCCCAACAAGCAGCTCTCTCCAGAGCGTAACATACAAACATGGAATGATAGAGAGGTAGAGCACCACACCAAGAACAGACTGTTCCACCACTGCTGTGCAATTATCACTGCCATTTATAATACTCACTTTTTATAATTTGTGCAATTATCACTGCCATGTGCAATATTCACTTTATTTTCTATCAACCACTTGGTACTTATATTATTTTTTTATTCTATTTAATTATTGTGTACTGCCTTTTTACTTCATATGTTATTTTGCTGTGACAAGATACATTTCCCCGTTGTGGGACTAATAAAGGATTGTTTTCTGATAAAACAGAAAGATGCATGGATAGAAAAGTTGCTTTTTTGCACAGCATATAAGAAAAGTAAAATGAATGTGCTGTGTCTTAAACATTTTTGCAGAGGTTATGAGTTCAATAATTAGTATGGCCCTCGAAGGATATTATAAAAACAAAATGGCCCTTGACATGAAAAAGATTCCCTGCATTAGAGTAATCTGCTGCTGCTGTTGACGTTTCATTTTTGTACTGGTACCTGCTCATCATCATCATTTAGTGAGCTATTTTTTTAATCGCGTGCGTCCACAGAGGCACGCTGTGTATCCTGTTCCTCCGTGGCGAGGACGGTTTACGGTTAAAAAATAATAATAAACAAATTTGAAAGTGGGGGACACACACACTAGTGGAAATTACTTCCATGCATACATTACATACATTAGCTAGACTAGTGGTTCCCAAATGGTGTGCCGTGAGACAAATCCCGGTGTGCCGTGGGATTTTGAAACAATTAGGCCTATTGCATTTAACTGTACACAAGGTTATGAATGATTTTTTATTTACTTCAGTGTTTCCCCTAGGTATACTGCTCTGTAGGGTGCTGCCTGGGTTGGATCAGGTCCGTGCGTGGCGCAGATTTTTTAAGTTCTCTCCTTACCTTTTCTCCACTCTGTCTCTGACTGTAATTGTGTGCGTTCGCGCGCGTGTGTGGGTTCGAAAGCGGAGCTCCGCCCCTCACGAAACAAAGCAGAGGAGAGGAGAGAATGTAAATATGCAAAGCAACTGAAACGTGCACATAAATGAGATAAATGACATAAACGTTTCGTTTATTTAATAAAAGAGCACCTGTTCAATGTGAAAAGTGAGTTGTGAATATATAAAATAAAATAAAACGTCTTGAATTTCAGGGGGGGGGGGCAGCGCAGGGAAACACTGTACTTTATCGGTACTTTGTCCTACACACTCACAATATAGAAACAATAGGTCTTATATGCTTTGGCCTAAATATAAATAAAACAATCATTAAAAAAAGAAATCTGTCAAAGCGAAGCCGTTTTAGCCATTTGCGCATGGTGGAAAATATTAGAGTGTGACACATCAAAGGCTCTCTGTGTCAGGGTTTTAGAACTGCAGTTCCTCTTTTGACCATGTGGGGTCGCCACCGTTCATTTCTGTGTGTCATGTGCTTGTCTTTGTTTCATTGGTTGCACCTGTTCCTTGTTTGCTAGCCTTTATAAGCTGCCTGTTTTCTTCTGTTCATTGCTGAGTCTTGATTTGTTGCCGGAGGCCAAGTTTGTGAGTTTTGAGCAGTCTCTTGAAGCGTCTGTTTTTGTGCCCTTGTCTCGAGTTCCTTAGTTAACTGCCTTTTTACTCTTTAGCTCTTGAGATCCTTTTGCTGCCTGCTTTTCGGATATCCTCTGTTGATCCTGTTTTTGCCCAGACTTTACCTGTTAGTTGTCTGGAGGTATTTTGAGTTTTGTCCTGCCACCTGTTTGCTCTAAAAGTAAAGACTCCTTTTCTGACCCACTCCAAGCCTGTGTCTGTCTCTGCATCTGAGCCTATCACCCCTGGGTAGCACAGTGGTAGAGATTCCCAACAGACCCTGTCAGCAAGACTCAGCCATGGAACCTGACAACAACACCCCAGTCTCCGCCGGCACCGACGTCGGAGGAGCAACTCTACGCTGCAGTTCTAAGCCATGATGCTACAGTGCTTCGTCACGAGGCTCTCTTGTCCCACCATGCGGTGACCTTCACTCACCAGCAAAGGGTTTCCTTGTGGATCTACTTGCCGGACGCAAGGACACAGGGTCTACCATCACCTCCATCTGCTCCACTGACGCCAGCAGTCCACGGGTGCCCGCGGTCCACTTCCGTCTGAACCACGGCTCCCTGCTCCCGAGAGGTATGAGGGTAACCACAAGGACTGCCGGGCTTTCCTAGCCCAATGCTCTCTCACCTTTGAGCTTCAACCTTCCTACTTCCCTTCAGAGCGCTCTTGTATCGCCTACATCATCACTCTCCTGACTGGAAAGGCCCGGTCATGGGCTACAGCCGTCTGGGAACAGCAGGGCCCTTCCTGTAATGACTACAGGGCCTTTACCGATGAGATGCGCCGGGTTTTCGACCATCCAGTAGGAGGTAAAGACGCTGGTAACAGACTGTTCCAGCTGTCAAGGCGGCTCTAGTGTGGCAGAGTATGCTGTGCTCTTCCGAACCCTGCCTCCTGTGAGTGGGTGGAATGAGGGGGCCCTGATGACAGCGTTCCGGCATGAATCAAGGATGTGCTGGCAGCTAAAGATCCGGTGTCAGACCTGGAGTCCCTAATTGACCAGACTATCCGTCTCGATAACCGTCTGTGGACGACAAATGGACAGTCGCCCCAGTTCCGTAGTCACAGCTTCAACCTCAGCAGCCGATGCAGCTTGGCGGTACTCGCCTGTCCCAGGCAGAACGGAACCGGAGGGTGAGGGAGAGACGCTGCCTCTATTGTGGAGGTCCTAACCACTTTCGTTCCTCATGTCCCGAGCTTGCGGGAGAAAGCCCAGCCCCGTCCAGGAGAGGGAGAACTGTGACGGGTGCGACTCTTACTCCCTCAGCCTCGACTTCGTGCCTGCAGCTCCCGGTCACCATCTCCTGGGAGAACCAACATCATCCTCTTCAGGCCCTCATTGACTCTGGCGCTGCAGGGAATTTCTTGGATCTCACCCTTGCCAGGGCCCTTCACCTGCCCATCTCCAGGCTGGACCATCCACTCTCAGTGACCGCCTTGGATGGTAGGCCCTTGGGACAAGGAACTGTGACTCATATTTCCTCTCCTGTTGTCTTGTCTATTTTTGGCAATCATCACGAAAAGATTCAGTTTAATCTTATTCATTCTCCCGAGTTCCCTGTTGTGCTAGGGTTCCTCTGGTTATCTCACCACAGCCCTCGCATCAATTGGTCTTCAAGAACTGTGGTTGAGTGGGGTCCCAATTGCAAGTCCTCCTGTCTCCTCACTAGAGCTGTGCCTCCAGCCCCTAAGCTTCCTAGCTCTCTCGAGTTGTCCCGAGTCCCCTCAGAGTACCACGACCTAGCTGAGGTATTTAGCAAGAGGAGGGCCACTTCCCTGCCCCCTCATAGGCCCTTTGACTGTGCCATTGATCTCCTTCCAGGCTCTTTCCCTACACGAGGTAGGATCTTCTCCCTGTCACCTGCCGAGACCCAAGCTATGGAGGATTATATCAAGGACTCCCTGACTGCTGGGATCATTCGTCCCTCGTCCTCCCCTGCTGGTGCCGGATTCTTTTTTGTTGGGAAGAAAGACGGCGGCCTCAGGCCATGCATAGATTACAGAGGGTTAAACAAGATCACGGTGAAGAACCGTTACCCCTTGCCTTTAATGACCACTGCTTTTGAACTCCTCCAAGGGGCAACCGTCTTCACCAAATTGGACCTCCGTAATGCCTACCACTTGGTCTGGGTCAGGGAGGGTGACGAGTGGAAGACGGCGTTCAACACACCAACGGGCCACTACGAGTACTTAGTGATGCCGTTTGGCTTAACCAATGCCCCGGCAGTGTTACAGGCACTCATCAACGAGGTATTGAGAGAGACGTTGAACCGTTTTGTCTTTGTTTATTTGGATGACATTTTGATTTTCTCCAAGTCCCTCCATGAACATGTCCATCATGTCAGAGTCGACCTCCAGCGCCTGTTGGAAAGCCACCTCTTTGTCAAACCTGAGAAGTGTGAATTCCATGTCTCCGAGGTGTCCTTTTTGGGCTTCATCCTGTCCAAAGGGAGTCTCATCACGGACCCCAAGAAGACTCAAGTTATCCAGGATTGGCCCCAACCCTCTTCGGTCAAGGAGGTACAACGGTTCATTGTCTTTGCCAATTTTTATAGGAAGTTTATCAGGAACTTCAGTGCTGTTGCCGCCCCCATGACCGATCTCACCAAGAAGAAATCTGACCCCTTTAAGTAGTCTCCAGTGGCAGAGCGGGCCTTCCAGGATCTGAAGGTGAGATTTTCTGCCGCCCCCATCCTTACGTTACCTGACCTCTCCCTCCCCTTCATGGTTGAGGTGGACGCCTCGGATGTGGCAGTGGGGGCTGTGCTCTCCCAGCGTCCGGCTGATGGCAAACTCCGTCCATGTGCCTTCTTCTCTGCTCGCCTTTCGCCTGCTGAGAGGAACTATGATGTTGGAGATCGTGAGCTCCTGGCTATCAAGATGGCCTTGGAGGAGTGGCGCCACTGGCTGGAGGGGGCCCAACACCCTTTTGTTGTTTGGACCGATCACAAAAACCTGGAGTACATTCAGAGGGCCAAACGTCTCAACCCCAGGCAGGCAAGGTGGGCTCTTTTTCTTAATAGATTTGATTTTGTTTTGTCCTTCCGCCCCAGTTCAAAGAACCAGAAGCCTGATGCACTCTCTAGACTGTTTCACAGGTCAGATGGTGAGAGAGTTCCAGTACCCATCCTCCCGAGCTCGAGGATTGTGGCTCCTGTCCGATGGGGAGTCGAGTCACTGGTTGGCCAGGCCCAGAAGAGGGAGCCAGACCCCGGGAATGGACCCTCCAACCGGGTATTTGTCCCAACTGTGGTGCGATCCCGAGTTCTGCAGTGGGGGCACTCTTCACGCCTTACCAGCCGGGAGCACGCAGGACTCTGGAGTTTGTTAAGAGGCGGTTCTGGTGGCCTGGCATGAATGCGGATGTGAGGTCCTTTGCTGCTGCTTGCTCTGTCTGTGCCCAGAGTAAGAGCGCCCGTACCCCGCCTCATGGTTTCCTTCACCCTCTACCCATCCCCAAGCGGCCCTGGTCCCACATCTCCTTGGACTTTGTTACAGGCCTTCCCCCTCTCAGGGAAACAGTCATTTTGGTTATTGTCGACCGCTTTTCCAAGGCGTGTCGGGTCGTTCCCCTGCCCAAACTCCCTTCGGCACTAGAGACCGCCGAGACTGTGTGCCATAATGTCTTCAGGTTCTTTGGTCTCCCCCTGGATGTGGTCTCGGATCGTGGGCCCCAGTTTACCGCGCAGTTTTGGAGGGCCTTCTGCAAGTTGATTGGGGCTACGGTCAGTCTCTCCTCAGGGTTCCATCCTGAGTCCAATGGTCAGACTGAGAGGCTAAATCAGGACCTGGAAACCACCCTCCGATGCCTGGCCTCCTCCAATCCATCATCATGGAGCAGGTTTGTGATCTGGGCTGAATATGCACATAATACCTTGTGTTCTTCTGCTACAGGTCTCAGTCCCTTCGAGTGCCAGTTTGGTTTTCAGCCTCTACTCATCCATGACCAAGAGACTGATGTGGGTGTTCCCTCATCCCAGAGCTTTGTCCGACGGTGCAGGCGGGTCTGGCGCAAGGCCCGGTCTACCCTGCAGTGGTCCGCACGATAGTACCAGAGCCATGCCAACCGCCGCCGCAGACCTACACCACCGCTACGTCCGGGGAAGAGGGTCTATCTGTCAACACAGGATCTTCCTCTACGGGTGGAGTCCCGCAAGCTGGCGCCACGGTTCGTGGGGCCCTTCAAGATCTTGAGGAGGATCAACCCAGTTGCTTACTGTCTCCAACTTCCCCGGTCCATGCGGGTCAATCCCACCTTTCACGTCTCTCGCCTACGCCCTGTCGCCACAAGTCCTTTGGTCCCTCCAGCTAAACCCCCTCCGCCCCCCAGAATCGTTGATGGTGGTCCTGCTTATTCAATCCACCGCCTAATGGATTCTCGCCGGGTGGGGAGGGGCCTTCAATACCTGGTGGACTGGGAGGGCTATGGTCCTGAGGAGCGGTCCTGGGTCCCGTCTCGGCATGTTCTCGATCCGGGCCTCATCGAGGCCTTCCACCAGAGCCACCCTGATCGCCCGTGTGGGGACGTCAGGAGACGTTCATAGGGAGGGGGGTCCTGTCAGGGTTTTTGGACTGCAGTTCCTCTTTTGACCATGTGGGGTCGCCACCGTTCATTTCTGTGTGTCATGTGCTTGTCTTTATTGTTTCATTGGTTGCACCTGTTCCTTGTTTGCTAGCCTTTATAAGCTTCCTGTTTCTTCTGTTCATTGCTGAGTCTTGATTTGTTGCCGGAGGCCAAGTTTGTGAGTTTTGATCAGTCTCTTGAAGTGTCTGTTTTTGTGCCCTTGTCTCGAGTTCCTTAGTTAACTGCCTTTTTACTCTTTAGCTCTTGAGATCCTTTTGCTGCCTGCTTTTCGGATATCCTCTGTTGATCCTGTTTTTGCCCAGACTTTACCTGTTAGTTGTCTGGAGGTATTTTGAGTTTTGTCCTTCCACCTGTTTGCTCTAACAGTAAAGACTCCTTTTCTGACCCACTCCAAGCCTGTGTCTGTCTCTGCATCTGAGTCTACCACGTGGAAGACCGGGGTTCGATTCCCAACAGACCCTGTCACTCTGCTAGTGTGAAGGAGAATAGCTTCTTACAAGGACTAGGCTAAATAAATGTTCTGATGATATGAACTCAGGTGTGCCTTGAGATTTTGGCTTGGTCTTTGGTGTGCCTTGGCCACAGAAAGTTTGGGAACCCCTGAGCTAGACTATGGCAAGTCAGGACGCATAATAAAAGTGTCTGTAAACATTATATTGGCGACATACAGAGAGATAGCAACAGGCACGCGCCAAATACATGCGCTCAACCTAGATTGCGAGGCATTGTGCAATCCGAGGTGAGGCTTAACTCGTCGCTGCCGCAGCTCACATCTCTCCCCTGTATCTGAACAGAATACACAAATTCAGCGATTTTGACTGTAAGAATTATCTAAAATATTGGATACTACAGAAAATACATTTATAGCACAGACCAGTGGACACATATTTATTTGTATTTGTTTTTTTACTCTGCACTGCCTCACCTGCCTCCCCTGACCGCACGTCCCAAGTTAACCTGTTTATATTTTAGTTGTAGTAGTTTGTCATATGTATTGTATTCTAAGTTTTAGAGTATTATAGTGTATTCTTCATATTGTGTTTTATATTCTACAGCTATACATCTCTCTCTTCTAGTGTTGATATATTTACTGTGTATTTCTTCACTCCTGTGTAAACCTGTGTAAATAATAATAATTATTATTAATAATAATTCATTCATTTTATTTATTTTGGCAGGTGGACTGACAAGAGCCACCTGTGTGTGTGTGTGTGTGTGAGGTGCCATGGCGTGCTTCGTGAACAATTTGATGGTGAAACGCGGCCTCACCTTTGTGACGGGTCTGCTGGAGTGCTCTGTGTTTCGTCGGAGTTGTTTTCGGATGGGCTTCTCTTGTTGTTGTCCTGAAGACGGAGGGCTACTTCAGCTCTCTGTGCGTCAACACTACAGGAGTCAATGCAACGCAGGACTTAGGCAAGTTTCATTCAGAACTATGTATGTATGCAGTGTGACGGCCTCAGAGGTGGCCCTGTCCTGTCCTTCCCAGGCTGTGTTCTTAACCTGTGTTTCAGGAGCTTGATTGGTGGAGCTGAGACCTGTCAGTGATGCCGCACACCTGAGCAGGCTGGGCTCAGGCTACAAAGCAGACCTGCAAGATCTTCTCGCTCTCTTCCCCTTGGCCTGCTGACTGATACTCTTATTTGTTTGTGCTTTGTGTGTCTTTCATTTACTTGATTAAACCAAAGAGCAAAGTTAGTGATTGTGTGGTCTCCCTCCTTGTCACCTCCTTTCGAGCCAGGTTGTGACAGCAGCCCTCTCTGACCTTCATTGTCACCTGTAGTTAGACAGATGACAATGAAGGTCAGAGAGGACAACATGAAGAGTTGCATCTGATTTTAGATCAAGGTGCTTAGAAAGTCGTGGATGCATAACCTGTCATATTTCACAACTGTGGCACTCTTTCTTTATGTTTGATGTGTCCACAGATTGTTCAAATCAATTTCAACTGTTTATGCAGGCCATTCTGCACATTTATTGTCACCTGTTGTTAAACAGATGATATTAAACGCCTGCATAAAAACATCTCTCTATGCAGGCCTCTCTGATCTTAATTGTCTCCTGTTTAACCAAATATTTCACAACCATGGCGCTTTCTTTCTTTATGTTTGATGTGTCTACAGATTGCAGTAAACAGGACGAACAGTTCTCTCTTGTTTTCACCATCGCCTCCTTTATGAACCATTTCCTGACGCTGCCCATCTGGTTTCCTCTTTGACCAGTATGGTACAACAGTGACTCGGCTCTTTGGATTGTAAGTCCAACAGTATATGATAAGTTAATGATCAGTGGATTTAAAATATGACCCATGTAATGTCTCATCAAAACAGTGACTCAGTAGAAGACTAAAAGCCCAACAGATGGGTAGTTAAGAGGAATGAAAAGGTGAATATTGATTAGTAAATTAACAAGAGGTTGTTCATTATTGAGCAACAAATGCAAAGTGCAGTAGAACCTCTCCTGGTTGGTTGCACTTGACTAGAGGTTAGATGGTTTAATCCAACATAAATTACTTTTTGGACCTTTCTTTTAGCAAAGATGTATTGCATTACCTAACTCTGCATCATAAATATCACATTCACAGTATTTGAATAGATTTTTAGTAGGATTTGATTAATTTACAAAGACTATCAAAGCATAAATAACTTTTAATTAAGCTTCCCGACAAACATCGCTTCATTGTTTGTGTGTTTGTTTAGTAGAAGCTAACGCCTTTGAATATGTTAAAAAAGGAATAGTGATCCAAAATAATTTTATACAGGTTTGCAGTATTTTTACCAAACATAAGACATAAACAGAATATACTCTGTGTTTTCAAAACTTGAAGTCCGAAACGTGAACGTGCAGCAACGCATGGATGGTTCATCACATAAATCGATATATTTCCCTCATTTAACCCCCTACCAGCTTAAACCCCCATACAATATTTGCTACAAGTCTATTTCAATGAAATACATAGTTATAACCAACAGTGCTAAAACTAAACAGGGTTGATTCATCGAATTAGGCAATAATTGAAATAATCGTTTTTTCTTAAGTGTCAGCAAGCAAAGGGTTAATAGACCATCTTGTACAGAGTTGCTGCAACTACAACATCACTTTTCAAAAACTAGAGATCCAGACGGTTAAAATGACACCATTCCCAGCTTGTTATACCTCCGGTAGGGGTGCTCCTGTTTTTTGGGCCTTTACCACAGCACTATAATCTGTGCAGACAGTAGCCGGAATTTAGCATTTCAATAAAATGAAAAACACACTTAATTAATTAATAATTAATGAATTAATCACTTCAGACTCTGTAATTAAAGGTTACAACAAAGCAGGCTAGCTCATGACATAATGAATAATAATAAATGGATGGTTGGATGGATAAGTATACAAGTATACAAGGCAGATCACAGTAGCTCCCTCGAGGGGTCGCTCAGGTCTCCAGACAGCAACATAAATGCCTACATATCAGAGGCGGACACTTAGCAAAAGAGAATGTAGAAGCATTTTTTATGAGAATAGACAGCAGTTTAGAAAACAAAGCAGTAAAAGGCAATAGAACTGGAAAGAGGAAAATTAAGAGAAGGATCAAGAAATTGAAAGGTCAGGACCATTAATCTCCAGAGGATTGAGGAATATCAGAAAGAAATGTTTTGGTGCAGAAGCCTCACAGTTGATAAAACAGAGTTTCATATAAATTAACACCACAGACCGTCCAGTTTGTTGCCCCATATATATCTTAATTCACACTAACAAACTGACACTAGTTTAGTACAAGATGCGACAAGTGAAGATGAGCATAGATCTTTGCTTAGGACAGGCCAAGAAAAGGAAATTAAAGACAGCCTACATTTGAATATGTACTTACTATATTTACTGTGATGTGTTACGTTTGTTATTTATCGAATGTCACTTTTTCTTTTAATTGCTGAAAGTGTTGTTATTTATATTAATTTTGCCATCTCCAATTCTTTGTTTTGTAAAATCTTGTTCTTGGAAAAATGTCTCTGTCTCATGCCAATAAAATGACATGAAATCTCTGGAATTTCTTTTCCCTCCAGATTTCTTTACACCACGGGGACCTTAATGATGGCCTTCTCAACTGCAGGTGAAAAACATTTCTCTGTCTCGTTGTTTTGTGCTCTCTCAGGATCCACGATGTATAAAGAAATACTGACAAGAAGTAACGGTGACTCTAACAGCTGTGGATGCTCATTTTCCTTTTCCCATCAGCGTTGTCCGGCCTGCTCTTCCCAGCTCTCTCCCTCCTGGCAGCGGGTGGGAATCTTGTTACAATTGACCAACCTACAAGTACTGAAGCTGTTGTTGAGTTAAAAAAAAGATTATTGTCAGTTTTGATTAATCTATTATTTTCCTGATTGTTCAATTGAGATGTCAGAAAATTGTAAAAGTTGACAAATTCCAATTGCTTTTTTCATCCAACAAAGAGTCAGAAACCCCAGAAAATTAAAATGACCATTATATAAAACAGAGACAATCAGAAAAGGCTCAAGCTGGAGAAGCTGGATCCAAATTTCTTTAAATATTTGCTCATAATAATTGACTTTAATTAATCAAATGGAACCAGAATTGTTGCATCATTGATTAAATAATTGATTAACTTTTAGGTTTAAGGAACAGTTGATGATTGATATTTGCTCTAAATGTTAAAACCTCTTCAGGGGTGGGGGAATTTACCCGAAAATACCTACAAACGACATACCCAAAGTAAATTAAAAGCTGCTCTTCAACCATTAGATAAAAGATAACTCTTATTGTTCTTGCAAAACAGTGAAACATCACTCCAAGTGCTTCTGGCACTGAGTAATAGTGGTCTGAATATACTGAATTTGAAGAAAATACACTTTGCCTGAATTTCTTTGTTGAAAAAGATGCCTGAAGATGGGTATAGCTGGTAGGTAAGAGCTGGAAAACACAATAGGAACATAGCATCAAGTGTTACCAAGTTCAGGTTCAAATTTCAGAACAAAGGCACAAACACTTAACTTATTAGACAGGTTTTTCTAAGAGTAACAGCAGGCGTTCACAAGCTGTGCATTTGGAGATATTATGATATTTATTGATAAAAAGGCCATAAATAACTATTATATTCCCTGTCAGTAGTAATGACACAAAGTAAGTGAAGTAGAAACCCTTTTTTTGTTTGTTTTGTATTTTGATTATAATAAATACAATTATTAAAAAATAAATAACATTTGTTCAAAAAAGACGTATTGATGACATGTCTCAATCTTCAGCGTTTCATTGGCTACACCAGGGGTGCCCAACGGAACCCCGCGCCCCATGGAACTCAAGTTTTTAACTTTTAAACTGTAAACACCTGCGGGCCGTCAGGTGTTTACAGTTTCACAGGAGATTGTATCTTGCCCTTTGTTGTGTACAGTCCGCCAGGATGGAGTTGGTACCCAATGCCACATATTGTTAGAAAGCTTAGAATCTCGTCTATTTAGTGAACAAAACGGTTTGAGCCAATCAGAGCTTCCATGCGTTATCTACAGCCATCAAGAGCCAATGAGTGTCAACTTCATAAGGAAGTACCAGCCCTCTTCTTTTGTTTACAGACGGAGCCAGCAGCAGCCGAGTGTAGCCAATGAAACGCTGAAGAATTAGACATATCAGTTGAATGGGTTTTATTTTACAAATGATATTTATTTTTTAATAATTGTATTTATTATCTTCAAGAAAATACAAAAAAAGAACACAAAATATTACAAAAAATGTGTTTGTACTTCACTTACTCTGTGTCATTACTACTAACAGGGAATATGGGTATATAATAGTTATTTATGAACAATACAAATAATATTTTAGTAATAAATATTATATCTCCAAATTGCACAGCTTGTGAACACCTGGTGTTACTCTTAGAAAAACCTTTGTCCCTTTTATCTGAAATTTGAACCTGAACTTGGTAATACTTGATGCTATGTTCCTATGCTCCAGCTCTTACCTACCAAGCTATACCCATCTCCAGGCATCTTTTTCAACAAAAAGATTCAGGCGGTGTATTTTCTTCAAATTCAGTATATTCAGACCACTATTACTCAGTGCCAGAAGCACTTGGAGTGATTATTTACTGTTTTGCAAGAACAATAAGAGAGTTATCTTTTGAATAAGACCACAATCATGCATCTGGTGCAAATGGTCGAAGAGCAGCTTTTAATTTACTTTGGGTATGTCGTTTATAGGTATTTTCGGATAAGTTCCCCCACCCCTGAAGAGGTTAAGAGGTTAACTGGCAAATTATTGCAAGAGAAAGTTTTGATTCTTTGAATTATGTCCTTTTCAACTTTATAATTTGTTCCGGTAAAAACTAAATCTGTAGGATTCTGTCTCATAACCTAATGGTTGGTGACATATCTTCTTTTTTAAATATAGTTTTTTACCTTTCTTCTATACATGCTCTGTCAATTGTCCTATGCCACCTTTTAGAGGAAAGCTGAGACTGAGTTGTGAGAGCTTTCTTTGGAAATGCAGAGGTTTGATGTTAAACTGAGCTCATAATCTTGTGGGGAAAGAAATACAAAGACCTCTCGGGGACCACATCCTCATGTTCAAACAGGCAATTAGTCGACAAGAACTAATTTGACATTGAATGACATAAAAATAGATGCAATGAACAAAAAACAAAAGACATGTAGACACTTAAATGAAACGCAACATTCTCTCCTAAAGGTAGGAAACCTGTTCGGCTCACGTCGCTCCACCGTCATCACTCTCTATAACGGGGCCATGAGCTCTTCCTCAGCAGTCTTCCTTGTCATCAAGGTGAGACACATTCACACACTGCTCTTAATATGAAATATATTTCTACCATCAAATATTTTACCAATGATCTTAATGTCTTCTGCAGCTGTTACACGAGGCTGGCGTCTTTCTCCTTCCCTCCTTCCTGTTCATGTCCGCCTGCAGCGTCATTCACCTGCTCAGGACTTTCTTCCTGCTCCCCAGAGACCACATTCCCTACCCGCTGCCTGATGACTACACATACGGGTACACTCCAAGAAACCACACACACATCAACACCATACATACAGGGATACATCAAATGTAAATAGGGCATGTTATTTTCAGTGTAGTCTTATAGCTTGAAAAAAACAAGTTTTGGGTGGGGCAGGATTGATCCATAGTCATTAGCAAGATCCAGCCACAGCACAGGGTGCTAATCCTGCCCTACACCCCCCCCTATATCTCTGAAAGGCTTTTTGTAGCATATTTGTGGGTGCTCCCTCTCGAGAGCTGCTAACCCATCCTGCCCCGGTTGCCGTCTGTTCATTGTCTCTCCAGTCGTCAACATACTATTTGCAGTTGTCATCCCGCCTCTTCCTGGGTGTCACTGGCTTCGCTACACTGAGTTAGTTCTTTGACATCATGTGGTCCAACCTGGACACGTAGTCAGTGATAAACCCAACAAAGTCTAACCAACACTGAACTTTCTCCATCCAAAAAAACTGGTTAACATTAATAAATGAACTTGCAAATATTGAAAGGCAAACAAACAAACTGTCAAATTAAAGTTTCTTGCAAAAACAATCACGTTTAATATCTTACCAGCACATTTAATTTTCACATAATCATCGTTCCACATTACTTAGAAATATCCTTCATATCCTGTTATGTGATTATAGCTGGTTATGACTCAAAACTTAATTTGTTAAGTAAATAATTATCAAAGAACGTCTGTGGCTAACCCACTGTGACCTTGGACAGGATAACCTGCGGCAAATCAAAGAGTCTGAGCTTAGAGCACATAACAGCGAATGGTAACTCACAGACGACGGCAGAGGAAGTCGAGGACGTCTCTGTGAAACAAGGTGTGTTCACTTTACTGTGGCATGGATTAATAGCCTACATAGTTAAATGTAACATAATAAAATAATTAAGCAATATGCCTATTTCTGTTCATCTTTATTCTTTTCTCTTCACTCATCTATCTCTGTGGATTCCCCTCGTCTCTCTCAGAGAAGAGTTTCCGTGAGTCTTTGATGTCCAGGCTCTTTGTGTGGCACACGGTTTGGCTGGCGGTGATGCAGCTCAGACATTACTTCTTCATCGGCACCCTCAACCCCATGCTGCAGCGTCTGACGGCTGGAGAGCCTTCACTGGGTAAACACACACACTAACAGTACAACATGTCTGACCATCTCAGTAAAGATGGAAGTTTGTGCAAGACTTCCTTCTTAGGTCCATGAAGTTTCATGAATACTATTTACATACTATACTAGGAAGGACTGTTATCTCATAGACCTTTTCAGGCTGGCCAAAATTCATATTTTGCATATCCAGATTGATTTTAGAAAGTCTGGACAGCAAATTATCTCATGAAATGCGATGTTTGCAAATCGGATCCAAACCACGTTTCCAGGTTGTGCGAAATGAGCTTCCAATGATTTCTACAGACTTACTCCAAAGTCTTAGTATAGATCATAAGTGTTTTTTGCAACACGCAATGACGTCGAATCCAGAATGACAGAAGTTCCATTCTGCTACTAGCAAAGCCCTATGGAGGACAACATGGAGAAGAACAAAAGTCCTTTGACAGACGTCAAATTAAATGGTCTGATTTCACTTTCTGCTCCTTCCCCCTAACATCACAATGTATACATACCAGCCACCTCCATTGTTGAGTTTGTCTGGTGTGACTGAGGAGTTCTGCACATGGCAGCCCGGTTGTTTGGAGGGCGAATGCTTCCACATTGGAAAGCCGCGTCGCTGAACCCATGTAACCAATGCAGATGGGTTCAAGATGTCTGGACACACAAAGATCACTTTCAAATAACAGTGCAGACATTCTGTTTTAAAGATCAGATTTGAGAAACAAATCGGATTTGTCTGCAGTCTGAACGTAGCCATATTCTGTTGTTGAGTCTTTTGTCTCTAACCATCTTGTCTTTGCTTGTGTGTCCCTGCAGTGAACCAGTACACCAATGCCTTTGCTATAACACAGCTGTGTAGCATCTTGTGTGCTCCCTGGAATGGTCTCATCATGGACAGACTAAAGGGCAAACCTCGTGCTGAAGGTAGAAATCTAATGTTAATAAGGACTAGTAATTAACCCAACGGGACACAGCCTGGCAGACCTAATCAGTGTGCCCCAGGTGTGCTCTCTGGGCTCTAGCATGTCTAAAGAAACAATAATAATTTTGTATTTATTATTATTTAATAAATGTCTAACATTCACCAATAATATAAAATATTTATTATAGTTGTTCTGCCATTACAGCGCGTATCCCTATGCGTAGCTAGACAGTTAGCTAACATGCAAAAGTCCTCCAATAAAGATGCAAGGATTGCTTTCTTGACTTTACAGTTCTTCTTTTACTTTGTAAAACTTTAACAATACAGAAATAAAACGCATAAGTATGCAGGCTTTACATAACATATAAGTAGCACCGTACAAACGACACACATACTACTATTAAAATAATTAGCTATCATTAGCATCACTATTAGCTAGAAATAGCACAGATCGCCATTAGCTAAATTATTACACATTAAACTAGCTTCAGACCAAAAGTTACAAACTTCAAACATTCTGCACATAACACATCCAAATTGCACATGAATAACTCACAGACAAATAGTTTCCAAGGCTCAAGCATCACAAACACAGTTTACATGGCGTCTCTGCTCCACGTGTTGATCTCTGTTCTCCGTAAACAAAGATCCTCGCAAATTAGGGAGCGCCCACTCTGACACGCACCCATCAAACCAATAAACCAAGGAGCGCTCACTCTGAGCCAAAAAACATGTCCCAACTCTATAAGCATAGAAATAGGCAGCACAATAGTTAATTTTCACACATTTAAGTCAGTATTTAGTTTTCTACGTTAATGTTATACACCTCAACTAAAAATATTTTACACTTTGAACAAGAGAAAACAAAATGTGTGTTAAATGTGTTAATACATATTAGGAAATATGCATACATTACAAAGGAAACCATTGAGACCTAATCTTTAGCGTTTAGTTGGAATGAAAGCTTACAAACAGTGCAGCGAATAGATGCTCTGTTCTGTCTGTGTGGACATGTCAGCAATGTTTCTCTTTGTGTCTGTTCGTAGGAGAGAGTGAACAGGAAGCAGACCTGCGCGCCTCTGTGCTTTCTCTCTTCTTGACGGTGCTGCAGTGTGTGTTGTTCTCAGTTTGTGCGTGCATCCCGTACCTGCCACTTCAGTACTTCACCTTCGTCCTGCAGGTCATCAACCGCTCCTTCCTCTTTGGCGGCCACGCAGCCTTCGTCAGTGTGGCGTGAGTATCAACACACAGACAAATACACGCACCACACACGTCTTAAGTATGTTCATGAGGTGGGCAGCACATACAGACACATGTTTATAAATAATTGTAAGGCGCTGCAAAGAACACTATGTTTTCTACTTCAGTTAATTTATCTACTGTGTTGATACTGTGGTTTATTTGTAAAATGATAAATTATCTGCATGTCTTTGATCTGTGGAAGGAAACTAAAACTGAAATACATTAAAACACTTCTAACAATTTCTTGGAAGAATAATGACTAATAAGTGTCAGTTTGGGAGCAAGAGGATCATGTTTGTGTGTTCAAAAAAAATAAACGCAGGACTAAGCATTATACAATATATGTTCCACATGTGGACTTGTGAATTCAATTAACTATAAGGAAAGTGACTTCAATAAAATATAATGTATGCTTGACATATTTATTTTGGTTACACTTTATTTTAACCCCTGCTTGATATTCATCATTTGCAGTTTATAAACATTTAATAAATGGCAATATCACACTATAATTGATATGTAAGCAGTTTTAAGATCTTTTTAGATGTTGTACTTGATGTAGTTGTCAACCACTTTAACTCCTGCTGTAAATGATCCACAATTGGATGTTAGTGTATAAACGGGTAATGAATGACGACAGTTGTGACTATAAATGATATGGGTCATTCCAGAATTGGAGGACATTTCATGTCCCACATATAAAAAATCTAATAATCCATGCCCAAAAAGCTAAACCATGCACTTGTTGTGTTAAATATACTTGTCTTGAGACAAAATGTATATAAAGTTGTTTCAAAATAACAATAATAGCTCTCGAACAACCCTAAAATAGCATTTTTCTCTTGTCCCAGCTTCTTGGTGACCAACTTGCATGTCAAATATAACATTTAAAATAGGGTTTTTATTTACTTTTTTTGGTATTTGGCTCTATTGAAATAGGTCTCTTGTATTGGTAAAATCAATTTGTTAAATCATAAACATATTTTAAATAACAGCATGCGCGCTATCCTGTTAACGAAACCTTTTTAGCTTGGCAGGGGAAGTGAAAAAACTGTTAGTCACATGACACAGAGGAAAAGACATCAGCAAGTCATGTGCTACTACCATGGGTAGACCAAAGGTAAGTCCTCCCTTTTATTTTTAATATATTTCCAATCTTTTCGCTCTTGATGGAGTGTGGAACTCACACAAACGTAACCCTGTTACTCACATTATGAGACTAAAAAAATTAATTTCAAATAGATCTTTCTTTAGTTAAATATTTAAGTGTGTCCATTCCTTGACAGTAGCATTACATTGTGCAGCTAGGTAGGTTTCCTGAGGTAAAAGCTAAAATTAACATTGATTTGCAACCCTGTTACTATAATTAGAGTAACAGGGTTTTAAATGTATTACTGTATTTTCCATTTATCCATCGTCTACCGCTTATCCGGGATCGGGTCGCGGGGGCAGCAGCTCCAGTAAGGAACGCCAATCTTCCCTTCTCAGGGCCACATTCTCCAGCTCCGACTGGGGGATCCTGAGGCGTTCCCAGGCCAGTGAGGAGATATAATCTCTCCACCGAGTCCTGGGTCTTCCCCGGGGTCTCCTCCCAGCTGAACGTGCCTGGAACACCTCCCTAGGGAGGCGCCCAGGTGGCATCCTTACTAGATGCCCGAACCATCTCAACTGGCTCCTTTCAACGTAAAGGAGCAGCGGCTCTACTCCGAGTCTCTCACGGATGGCTGAGCTTCTCACCCTATCTCTAAGGGAGACGCCAGCCACCCGTCTGAGTCATTGATACTCTTCCTGTTAATCCTTCATTGGAAAATATATATAGAATATTATCAAACAACATTTCTGTGGTCCTGAGTATTTATTTGTCACATTTATGTCATGATCTACAACCAAAAGTAATGTAGCCAGTCAACCCTGTTACTTTACGCAACCCTGTTACTCTAATTTCAACCCTGTTACTGTATCATTTTCTATTAAAATAACCTTAAATAATTTAGACCAGTTTTATCCGAAACTACATGAGTATTTAGTATAAATGTGACTTTACTTAATACTAAAGAGTGTTATTGAAGAATGTTTTTAAAAATACCTTTTTCTACTTAATGAGTATGTGTCACAGGGTTGCACAAAACATGTTACACAACAAATAAAACATCTAATAACATGTGTACATTTGATGCCTTTGCTGGCCAAATCTTTTTTTTTGTTTGTTTATTATCTGTTTTTCATAAATACATAACAAAAAAGAATAAAATAAAAGGTTCATTTTTCAAAAGTATTGATGTCTAAATTGACTTCCAATTCTGGAATGACCCATATGTCTTTGTCGTAGAAGTTATTGACAAATTCTGTACATTAAGAAACATGTAAGAAGAATTAATTTAACATTTTGCTATGATGATTGTCTCTTAAAGTAGTTTATTCTTGGCGGTAACATTAGTCCTTGTATGTTAAATAAGTTGGTAGGATGGGGTTAAAGAATGTTTTTAATACTTAAAAACTATGCCATTCGTCTTTTTAACAATTCCTTCTCTTTGCCATGTCATCGTGCGTGCGTGTGTGTGTGTGTGTGTGTTTGTGTGTGTGTGTGTGTGTGTAGCTTCCCGTCGTCTCACTTTGGGAAGGTTTATGGTGCAGTCTCGGCTCTGTCTGCAGTTTTTTCTTTGCTGCAATATGCCTGCTTTGCCCTGGTGAATGGACCTCTGGGTGGAGACCCTTTATATGTGAGTACACAACATCCCACTTACTTGCTCTGGTCCTTCTCATTTTATCACAATGTTTATTTATTAACTCTCCTCTCCCTGCTTCCTCCTCTCTCCCTTCATGTGTCTGCAGGTGAACATCGGTCTGACGCTGCTCAGCCTGCTCGCCTTCATCCATCCCCTCTCTGTCTTCCTGCACTGTCGAAGTCTCGCCTCCCAGCGAGCCATCAATGCCTCCTCTTAAAGTCTGTAAAATGAGACTTGCACCTAAAATGTCCTCAAAATCATCATTAAAAGTAAACTGTCAGATGTGTCAAACTGTGGCAATAAGTGAAGGAACCAAATAAAAACAGTCGAGTTAGCAGTGCACTGGTTCAGGTGGCTTGAAAGCAAACAGAAGACGGGACTAGGAAACATTGCAACTACGATGAACTGGCAGAGGAACAAGGATCTGGTACGGTATATACAGAAAGGATGTTTGTTACGACCCGGCTCGGCAAGGGAAAAGGAGTAACATAAAACCAGATGGTCATGGTTTAAATAAGATACATTTATTAATATAGCTGGACAATAGGCAAACAATTTCTTTTAGACAGACAAATGGAGCAAAAGGAGGGCCCTTACACCAGAGCAATGAGGCGTCAAAGCCAAACAAACAGAACAATAAACCCCAACCTAAACAATTCTAAACAAAACTTGGGGTGAAAACTGGATCAATACCAAATATAAACAAAAGTCATAAATAGCACTGAAGCACCTAGCGATTGCAACACATTGGATACACACAAGTACGAGGCATATGGCTGACAACACCAGCAGCCCCGACTGTCGAGCTGGCTTGACATTTGCAGTCACCGGTCTCTCCAGTGCGCCTCGGATTGGAGAGCACCAATCACAGCCAGTCTTCATCAAGGTGGGAGGAGGGGGTGTCGCCGCAGCCAATCAAGGGGCGGCGGTCACACATCCAAATCTTACTTAAATAGGGAAAACAAGGTGCATGCATCCACAAAGTAATCCCCCGCAGATAAATAAGGCCGTGGCCGTAACAATGTTGATGATGAGGGTGGGCGGGGAAGAGCAAGGCAACTGCAGGGCAGATGAGGGAAGTGGAAACAGGTGGGAAGATGGGTGGGGCAGTCAGGTGATCGAAAAAGTGTGGACTTAGAACATCTGATGGATGGATGGAAAATTGTAATGAAGGAGCCTGGAATTAGAAATGTGACTCGAGGGACTGATTCCAGACATCCTACCAGGCAGCTTAGGATCACCGAGTAGGATTGGTGGAGGGTGTCTTGAGGAGGGATTCAGGGATAAGTAGGCCTGGAAGATGAAGAACGAAGCAGAAGACCTCAAGAGGACGAGCAGACGGCACTAATGAATAACCTCTTGTTGTTATTCTTTACTAGTCATTTCATTCCTCTGAACTACAAAGCTGGTGGGCTTTAGTCCTATACTGAGTCACTGTTTTGATGAGGAATTACATGGTTAATGTTTTCAATACACTGACCTTTTACTATATACATAATTCAGAGTGTATTTCTGATGCCACGGACATACACATACATACAGGGACTAACATGCACACCCAGCTACCAAAAAAAAAGAAATAGTAAAGAGTGTGACTTCCTCCTCTGCTCAGGACAAAAATTACTCCACCATATCTTGACATAGCAAATAGTTGTTTACTGCTTTATTAATGTTCTGAATGTCCTGTGTGTATATATATATATATATATATATATATATATATATATATATATATATATAAACTTTAAGTAATTAATATATTGTTGGACTTACGTTCCAAAGAGCCGAGCCACTGTTGTACCAAACTGGTCTAAGAGGAAACCAGTGGGCAGCGTCAGGTAACTGAACAGAAAGGAGGCGATGGTGAAAACAAGAGAGAACTGTTTGTCCTGTCCACTGCAATCTGTGGACACATCAAACAAAGAAAGAAAGAGAGCGCCAAGGTTGTGAAATATTTGGTTAAACAGGAGACAACTAAGATCAGAGAGGCCTGCATAGAGAGATGTAATAAAAAAAACTTTTTATGCAGGCGTTTAATGTCATCTGTTTAACCAAAGGTGACATTGAAGGTGACATTGAAGGTCAGAGAGGCCAGCATCAAGTTGTAATTGATTATTTATACACGATATATTTTCACCTGAATGGACATACACACACACAAACACACACACACACACACACACACACACACACACACACACACACACACACACACACAGGCAGACAATTAACAAACAATATATTTTCACCTGCATGTACACACACTCACACACACACACACACATACACACACACAGGTGGCTCCTGTCACTGAACCTGCTAAAAAAAAATATTATCCGATACATTTAGAGAGGACTACATGTTGACAAAGGCCTGACACTTTTATATTAAAATAACTTGTACTGCATGACACTAATCAATCTAAAATCTAAGCAATAACAGTGAACAAAAATTTTTAATTAAAGAAAGAAATTATCCTCATTTAGATACTGGTAAGGCATAAATACCTAATTTCAACAAAAAAAGGAATCAATGACAATGTACAAACATGACTTTTTAACAAAGTAACCTCCTGTGAAGCAACACAAAATAAACAGTTGTAAAGTTGTAATATTCTCCAGTCTACTACTGTCCAGTACTCACAGTTCAGCCTCTGTAGCTCTCGCCAAATGTTCTCACAAACCACACCTCTGTACTCTTGCTCCACTATTTCTTTGTACAGGCCAGCTCGTCCTCCCTTTTCCTCACCAGTTCCCTCCCTCTCCTCCCTCCCTGATAAGAAAATATGCCTCTTGCTCTGCGTGTCATCACTGGGTGTTTATGTACAAAACATTGTAGTGATGCATACCGGGGAATAAAAGTCTGCATACCTCAGTCTCTGCTGCGAAGACTTTCCACACTCTTTTTCAAATCTGTCTCTCGCAGGTCCCCAAATAATTTGGGAGTGTGTTAAATGGCTGGATTACTCATTTAATAAACTATAACAGAGCATTTTAATATGCAGCTCAGCATTTTACTTTGCTGAGTCCTGGGTCTTACTTTAGTCTGAAGTATGTTTAAGTTTGTAAGACAGTGGGAGTGTAACTTTAAAGAGTATAACTTGGCAGGAGATTGCAATCTTTAAATAGATCCATTAAAGCAGAACCTAATTATTTATGGTTGTGTTATATTTGTGTCTTTGTAAGCTGTTTTGGTGTTTAGCAATATGTATTTGTAATAGTCAATTTTTATAATATTTTTGTACAAAGGGAATCTTTTTGACCTTTTTCAGTTTTTTATTAATGCTCTGATGACCCAAACTAAATAAAAGAAAACACAATTTTGACAATGTTTTGACAATAAAACCATCATAAACGTCTTCATAAAACATTTGAACACATCAGTATATAATTAAAGGAAAACATTTATTCTATAATGAAGTCTGGAGAGATATCCTGGGATTAACAACTGCCCTGATACAGTTTATTACTATGTGCAATAGACCTCCATCAACGCCCAAGAAAACACTTAAAAGCGGTTCTCTGGTTCACATATTTTAACCACACATGCCCAGTCAAGCTCAGCTTTCAAACCATCATGCTGGTTGTTGTCTTCCTGCCCATCCACCCTGTCTCCTGTTCCCCTCCAGACTCGCTCCACTCCATTCTCCTGTCCACCAGATGCTCTCATACTTTTTTCACCAGACTTCCTCGTTCACCTGCTCACCTGTTCTCACTTCCCTCATCAGTCACTCACTGTCCTGGGCAAGGCTTTCAAAATTCTGCTACCTGTTACCTGTGTGCCTATTCACATCCTGCTCTTCATTTATATGACTGCTTGTTTCAAGGACAATAAATATGAACCATAACGATGAATTTTTCACAATTTCTCAATCCAAAGGTTGTCCTAAAAATGGCTTGTTACTGTTCTATAAAGCATTGATAAAAGATGTATTGATCATTAAGAAATCACAATTCATTAACCTTCATAAAGTAAGCCATATTTTGGAAATATGGTCACAGCTCTCAAAGTAAAAATGTTTTTGTTTTGTATACTAACTATTAAAGGGAACATGACATGACGTGCATTTGGAACGCTGTTTATCCATAACAGTTAGTAATGGGACTTTCTCAATAAATATTTATTGTATCTTTAGACATGCTAGAGCCCAGAGAGCACACCTAGGGACACATTGATTAGGTCTGCCAGGCTGTGTCCCGTTGGGTTAATTACTCGTCTTTATCAGCATTACATTTTTACCTCCAGCACGAGGTTTGCCCTTTAGTCTGTCTATGATGAGACTGTTCCAGGGAGCACACAAGATGCCACACAGCTGTGTTATAGCAAAGGAATTGGTGTACTGGCTCACTGCAGGGACACACAAGCAAGCACAAGATGGTTAGAGACAAAAGACTCAACAACAGAATATGGCTACGTTCAGACTGCAGACAAATCCGATTCGTTTCTCAAATCTGATCGTTAAAACAGAATGTCTGTTATTTGCAAGTGATCAGATCAAATTTGTGTGTCCAGACATCTTGAACCTATCTGAATGGGTTGCTTTGGTAACGACGCACGCATCAGTGACGTGGCTTTCCAATGTGGAAATATTGCCCTCCAAACAACCGGGATGTCATGTGCAGAACTCCTCCGTCGCACCAGACACACTCAACAATGGAGGTGGCTGGTATACATTATGATGTTACGAGGAAGGAGCAGAAAGTGAAAGCAGACCATTTATTTCAACGTCTGTCCAAGGACTTTTGTTCTTCTCCATTTTGTCCTCCATAGGGCTTTGCTAGTAGCAGCATGGAATCTGATCTGGATTTGACGTGCCATTCAGATGTTAGCATCGCACACGACGGAATAAGCGATGCTCGCCAGAAAGAAAAATCGTCCAAGCACAAGCACGCCAAGAGGCACAAAAACATACACTGTCAATGACTTCATGTGTGACAAGAACTGTGTCGGAGGCAGACCAAGTGACCAAAGCTGAGGGAAAGATGTCGATGCTTTGCGGCAAACATAATGTAGCCTTCAGCTTCTGCGATGATTTCAGTCGCAGTGTCGCGGACATGTTTCCCGACTCTGACATCGCAGAGCTACTTCTGTGTGTGACTTCCTGCTTTCTCGCTGTGCGGACGCTTCTCTGCTTGCTCTTTCCCCTCTTGCCCCTGCTTACCTCTGCTTGCATCTTTCTGCTAATATTATCACGGATATGCCCCCCTGCACGGATTGCCGTGGACATCTACAGAAGATTGCAGTACTTCAGGCAAAGATATTTCATCTAGAAGAGAAGGATACGACAATACAATGGACCCCAAAGGTGAAGCTACAGCTTGCCCTGGAGAACAGTCACGTCTGGAATAAGCGTGGAGCAGGACATAAAGCCACCCCTAGAACAGAAAGAGACTGGCCCCCGCTGTCATCATACCGGCAACGGAAATGCTGTCTGTCCACAAATATGTGAACAAGGTTATTATTCATGCGGGGAATAATGATATCTCAAGGGGAGAAACGGAAACACTAAAACGTGACTTTACTGAACTGCTAAAAGTTGTAGGCTCTAAAGACATTGAAACATACATCAGTGGTCCCATCCCACCAGCCAGGTCAGGAGTGAATTGTTTTAGCAGAATTTTGAGGCTCAGCAGGTGGCTATCAATTGCCTGTCCCATGCACAAAGTGAACTTTATTGACAACTTCAATCTGTTCTGGCAGCGTAGAGGCCTTTTTGGAAGAAATGGACTTTCTCTCAACTTTGGCTAAATGCAAGGAGACACCATCCCCCACACCACCAGATAACCACCATGATGACTGTAATAGCAATTTAAATGTCTACTGTTTTAATTATATAAGTTTCCTATGTTAAACAAGCCAACTGCCATTTGATGCTAACATAGGAGTGCCGGTCAGATCAAACCAGGGCCAACTGCCATTTCATGTTAATACAAGACAGACGCATCCTGATTAGACTTAACTAACAAAAGACAGGACACAGCCAAATGTTTTAGCACTGCTTAACTAACAAAAGACAGGACACAGCCAAATCCTGATCAAACTGTTTAACATACTGAGACAGAATATTGAGTGTATCACCCAATATTCTGTTTACATAACTATTACCTTACAAGCATCAAAGGGCAGTTTGGCTCGGCCCCCTGTGGTTTTTTCATCACCTCGTCTCCAAACCAAATTGTATAAAATGCCTATGTGTCTTCTTCTAACGTGTGCCCTTCCATAGACTACTCTGTATTCTGTGAAACTGGTGCCAATTTGTGGCCGCAAATAAATGCACAAAGACAACTCTGTCTCTATCACCATTTATTTGATTTTATATACATCTCTCCAGAGTAAAGCAGGAAAACTTCCACAACATGACGTCCAAACAACTGGAGCGAGTGACCTTGCTGCAGCACCAGCCGCAACAAGCCTGCACACCAAGGACCCCAGTTCCTCAACTCCACCGACAGACATAGATGAAATTTTGTGGAGTAGCACTGAGACACCCTACCCCCTCCCCTCCCCCTCTTCCTCATCTTCCTCTCCCTTCCTCCCTTTTAGCGACAGGATGAACAAATTGGTGAAAGGTGGTCTTAAACTGACACCTCAAATAATAACCCCCCGCTCAAAACCATCATACCCCACCATCATCCCCCATTCTTATCTCTCCTCCCAGACATCCCCCGCCCCTTCCCCTTGGCTTATGCCAAAAGCTTGCTCATGGACACTCAAGGACATCACCCCCCCAAACTGGTCATGCCGTTCCTGTCTTGACTACTACCAGATTAAATAATCAGCGCTCAGCACGCACTGCATCTGGTTATCTTAGATATATCAGTGCACAGCCAGGACCGGCTTTGACTCCCTGCAGCTGAAAGTGACTCTTCTGAATGTCAGATCACTGGCTACCAAATCTTTTTTGATTAATGATATGATAGTTCAAAAGAACTTGCACTGTATGTTTCTAGTTGAGACCTGGTTAAACAACATTACTGGTGTGGCAACACGTGTCCTCCAAACGATAAATACTATCAGGCAGTCAGGCAAAATAGGAAAGGTGGAGGGATTGCCGCTATCTTATCAGCGTCGCTTCTATGTAATGACATTGACCTGGGTGAATTTGCATCATTTGAATATCTTGCTATTGAGCTCAAAGCAGAATTATCTTTGCTCATCATCACATTGTACAGGCCACCAAAATATTCAGCACTATTTCTACAGGAATTCTCAGAGCTGATTTCACTCAGCATCACTAGATGTGAAAGAATAATCCTGCATGGAGACCTAAATATTCACGTAAATAAGAAGAATGATCCCAAGACTATTGAACTTGAAAAGTTACTAGACAGCTATGATCTAAAACAAAATATCAGTGAACCCACTCATCAGCATGGTAACACGCTAGACTTAGTGATAACTACAAGGCTGGACATCGATAAGGTCTCAGTAATCGAATTACCAATATCTGACCATCACTGTGTGTTTTTTTATGCTAACCTACTCTTAACAAAGACCAAAAGAGAGACAGTGGTCAAAAAAAGAATACTAGATGACACAGCAGAGGAAACATTCTCTAACATCATGAGATCATTTGAGCCATGCTCAGACTGCTCCTTAAATCTCATGGTTGAAAATCTAAACAACACCTTGTCATCTACCCTGGATACTGTTGCTCCATTAAAGGTCAAAAAGAAATCCACTGACAGAATCTCCCCATAGTTAAACAACAGCAATGTTACTCAGACTAAGAGGACTTGTAGAGCAGCTGAACGAAGATGGAGGAAAACTAAGCTCACAGTTAACTATGATGTCTATAAAGAATCCATGGCTGCCTATGGTAAAGCAATGCAGCTGGCAAGAAAGGATTACTTTTCTAAGATTATCACAGAGAATGTTGAAATTCTAGAATACTATTCTCGACTATTAACCAACTACTGAACACTGCCCCCACCCCTCCGCAGTCCTCTGCATCAAAGTGTGAAGAACTCGCATTATTCCTCAATAATAAAATAACTTCAATCAGAGCCAGCATCACTTATGATGCAGACACAGAGAACATCTGCAAACATTGTGATGTAACCATGGGAACATTCACCTGCATCACATTAACTGAGCTTCATAAAACTGTGATGGAAGTTACAAGTATTGGTGTTATCATAGACTCAGATCTAAGCTTTAAATCCCACATAAACAAGGTGACCTTAGAAATATAGCTAAAATCAGGCAATTTATAAATCAAAAGGATGCTGAAAAACTTATCCATGCTTTTATCTCAAGCCGACTCGATTACTGAAATGCACTCTTTACCGGCCTTCCAAAAAAAACAACGGAGAGACTTCAGCTCATCCAAAACGCTGCAGCGAGGCTGCTGACTAGAACCAAGAGGAGAGACCACATCAGTCCAGTGTTAGCCGCTCTACACTGGCTTCCAGTAACTTTTAGAATTGTTTTTAAGGTCCTCCTTCTTGTATACAAAGCCCTAAACGGAACCGCACCAAGTTACACTGCCAACTCTCTAATAAACTATGTGCCCCCAAGAACATTACAATCATCCACTACTGGTTTATTAAATGTTCCCAGAAACATCCAAAAGAAAATTGGGGATGCAGCCTTTATCAATTATGCACCAAAGCTATGGAACACTTTACCTGCAGACATTAGGGAGGCAAGCTCGCTCAATATCTTCAAAAGTAAGCTAAAAACATATCTTTTTTTACTTTAGCCTTTAAATAGTGATATTTTATATCTCTTTACTTTAGCCTTTTAATGGTGATATTTTATATATCTTTACTTTAGTCTTTTAATGGTGATATTTCATATCTTTTTATCTTAGCCTTTTAATGGTGAATTATTACTGGTTTAACATTGAATGTGTAAAGGTAACTAGGATACATTTTCAGAGTGTACTTTTGAAAAACTTGAGATCAAATAGACTGTTTTACCACGGGAAAAAGAGAAAGTTTCTCTGATAAATGTGTTTACACAATTAGTGGAAAAGTGAAAGATTAAAGAATATATTGGAGAAAAACTGGCTTTAACCGATAGGTTTCATAAAACTCAACAAAGAGGGTTTGTTTATGAAGCGGCTTTAACCAAGATGTTGCCAAAAGAATCTAGACTCACGGAGACGTCTGTGTTTTATAAGTTAAAAGGTCAATAAAGAGGTTGACACTGTAAACGTAAATAATGGGTAGCAAAGGGAGTAAACCAGTTGAAGGGCCACAGGGGCCCATTGCTGATCTCATACTTTCAAAATATGGCCCTGATAGTTTAAAACATTTACAAGAATGTTGTGCCAATGTTATTTTAGACTATTTTAATTCTGGCTATTTCATTTCTGCTATTTTATACTATTTTAATTACCTGCTATTTTATCTGCTATTTCATACTATTTTAATTCTGCTATTTATATAATGGTACTTCAGACTCATTTACATCAACACTGTGATTATTGTACTGTAAATGCTCTTATTCTGTCTAATCTTGTACTAATTGTTATGTTTTTGCTGTGAAGCACTTTGGGCTGTAATTCTTGTATGAAAGGTACTATACAAATAAATATTATTATTATTATTATTACATGTTACATGTACTCTTACATGCGAACCATCTGATCCATTGTGTCCACTCCTGATTTTGTTTTGTTATGGTACTGGATCACTTCTGATTTCTTCTTCACACTGTTGTCATCCACTGCTCTGTCATCATGCATGGTGTTCAGGAGGACAACAACCTTCCCCTTCTTCGGCATATAGCTCACCGTGGTCATGTTGCCACTGCATCCAAATTCTGAGCTATGCTTCTCCCTTCATTTGGATGGCTTCGTGGTGGTGATGGTCTAGTGGTACGCCTTCCAAACAGGCTGAGAAGGCTGAGAGTTCAATACCAGGGCTGCCACAATTGTGCCCCTGAGCAAGGTACTTAACCCTGAGTTGCTCCAGGGAGACTGTCGCTGTAGTTAGTTTACTGTAAGTCGCTCTGGATAAGAGTGTCTGCTATATGACCTGTAGTAATAATAATAATGTAATAATAATTACAGGCGGTATGTCTGGCTTGTTCTAGCGAAGAGTCCGCACAATGGCCAGGTTCTTCTCCAGGAGCTTCTCAGCCAGAGGGATGCCCTCACACTCAAATAGCCCATACTTGTGATTAGATTTGCTCTGACTCTCCTCGAACTGCATGCTTGCACTCAGATATATTGTTGCTACCAGTTGAAGTGTTGACTAATGAAATGATCCCTACCATTCTTTTCCAAAAGTCATTAAAAAAAATCCAGGGGACTATAAATAATTACACCTTGGAGTGGGAAGTGGATGAATGAACCTGGTTAAAGAGTAACAGCCTGTCAGGTACACTCTAAAAGTAAAGCAAACACACCCACAACAAGGCAAAGCAGCCTGAGTGTGGGGAGAAGGGCTGAACCTGGAGCACAGCATGCAGTTTGAGAAGAAGAGCAAATCTAAGCACAAGCAGGGGCTTTGTGAGTGTGAGGGCATGGTTTTTGGGGAAAGCAATACAAAATCAAGTGAAATCAAGGAGGCATGCTCTCAAATTGAAAAACGCGCTTTTGAATAAAGATAGTAAAAGTCATAGTAAAGTAATTCATAGCAAAAGTAAAAGTAAAATGTCCCACATATAAAAAATCTAATAATCCATGCCAAAAAAGCTAAAGCATGGACTTGTTGTGTTAAATATACTTGTCTTGAGACAAAATGTATATAAAGTTGCAGAAAAAGTTATTTCAAAATATTATTTAAAATATCAAATAGCTCTCGAACACCCCTAAAATAGCATTTTTCTCTTGTCCTAGCTTCTTGGCTTCTAGCAACTTGCATGTCAAATATAACATTTAATATAGGGTTTTTATTGACTTTTTTGGTATTATTCTATTAATATATGTCTCTTGTAATGGTAAAATCAATTTTTTAAATCATAAACATATTTTAAATAACAGTAATGTAATGTAGTGTGTTCCACAACATGCGCGCTATCCTGTTACCGAAACCTTTTTAGCTTGGCAGGGGAAGTGAAAAACTGTTAGTCACATGACACAGAGGAAATGACATCAGCAAGTCATGTGCTACTACCATGGGTAGACCAAAGGTAAGTCCTCCCTTTTATTTTTAATATATTTCCAATCTTTTCACTCTTGATGGAGTGTGGCACTCACACAAACGCAACCCTGTTACTCACATTATGAGACTAAAACAAATTGATTTCAAACATATCTTTCTTTAGTTAGATATCTAAATGTGTCCATTCCTTGACATTAGCATTACATTGTGCAGCTAGCATTAATTCCTGAGGTAAAAGCTAAAATTAACATTGATTTGCAACCCTGTTACTTGCAACCCTGTTACTATAATTAGAGTAACAGGGTTGACATTCAGTAACAGGGTTGCATTTCCTTCAGTTTACTGTATTATTTATAGTAAAATGTCATGTGTTTGTATAATTTAGCATAATATAATGTTTTAAATGTATTACTGTATTTTCCATCTATCCATCGTCTACCGCTTATCCGGGGTCGGCGCCCAGGTGGCATCCTTACTAGATGACCGAACCACCTCAACTGGCTCCTTTCAACGCAAAGGAGCAGCGGCTCTACTCCGAGTCTCTCACGGATGGCTGAGCTTCTCACCCTATCTCTAAGGGAGTCGTCAGCAACCCATCTGAGAAAACCCATTTTGGCCGCTTGTACCCGCAATCTCGTTCTTTCGGTCATGACCCAGCCTTCATGACCATAGGTGAGAGTAGGAACGAAAATCGGCCGGAAGATCGAGAGCTTTGCATTCTGGCTCACCTCTCTTTTCGTCACAACGGTGCGGTAAAGCAAATGCAATACCGCCCCCGCTGCTCCGATTCTCCGGCCGATCTCTCGCTCCATTGTCCCCTCACTCGCGAACAAGACATTGAGGTACTTGAACTCCTTCACTTGGGGTAAGGGCTCATTCCCTACCTGGAGTAGGCAATCCACTGGTTTCCTACTGAGAGCCATGGCCTCAGATTTTGAGGTGCTGATCCTCATCCCAACCGCTTCACACTCGGCTGCGAACCGATCCAGTGACTGTTGAAGGTCACAGACCGATGATGCCATAAGGACCACATCATCTGCAAAGAGCAACGAAGAGATCTTCAGGCCAACGAACTGTAAACCCTCTCCTCCACGACTACACCTCGATATCCTGGCCATGAAAATTACAAACAGGATTGGTGATAAAGCGCAGCCCTGTAGGAGGCCAACATCCACTGGAAACGAGTAAGACTTACTGCCGAGTATCTGGACTCTCGCTTTGGGCGTACAGGGATTCCCATATTCCCGCAGCACCTCCCAAAGTATCATCCGTGGGACCCGGTCATACTCCTTCTCAAGATCCACAAAACACATGTAGACCTCCAGGATCCTTGCGAGAGGGAAGAGTTGATCTGTTGTTCCACGACCAGGACGGATTCCGCATTGTTCTGTCGTGGATATTTATCGCTCACAATATTGTGGTATGAAACAGAGAGGAATCAATAAAGCACAGACACAGATATAGTTTAACAATTATTATTTTGTTGCAACACAAACAATAATTGTGAGAACACTACCTGCTTCCAAGCACAGCCAAGTAGAGCTCTAACTGACAAAGAGAAACTAATTCTTATATAGGGGTTGTTCATGGGCACACATACTTTCTGCAAGTCAACCTTTCAATCATCATTATTGACTTGTCCAGATTCTATGGCGCCAAGGCAATCTATGCCATCTGGAGGTCATCTTCTCATGACCTTTGAGAGGCCCCCTTAGGGCTTGGGTCTCATGTTATGTCTTCAGATATGAACATATGGTATATATCATTGGTAAACTTAATGAATAAGACATTGATTAATTAACTTCATAGTTCCTCTTCAATCAGAGGTTCGACTATCGGCCGAATCCTCCTTTCCAGCACCTTGGAGTAGACTTTACCAGGGAGGCTGAGAAGTGTGATACCCTTGTAGTTGGCACACACTCTCTGGTCCCCCTTTTTGAATAGGGGAACCACCACCCCTGTTTGCCACCCCCTAGGCACTCTCCCACACTTCCACGCAATGTTGACGAGGCGTGTCCACCAAGACAGCCCCTCCACACCCAAAGCCTTCAGCATTTCTGGACGCATCTCATCAACCCCTGGTGCCTTTCCACTGTGGAGTTGTTTGACTACCTCAGTGAACTCCATGTTTTATATTTGTCCAGTGTATATTTGATTATATCCAGTTTGTTGTTGTGTTGACATGTTTGTTATGTATCATTGATACTCTTCCTGTTAATCCTTCATTGGAAAATATATATAGAATATTATCAAACAACATTTCTGTGGTCCTGAGTATTTATTTGTCACATTTATGTCATGATCTACAACCAAAAGTAATGTAGCCATTCAACCCTGTTACTTTACTTTTATATTAAAATAACCTTAAATAATTTTCTCAGCTCACAAAAGTTTAAACTAATGTCCTTTTAATAGCTTGATTAATTATATGCATAATGTATTTGAGGAAATATTTCAAATTAAATACTGAAATTGGTAAAAAAAAAAAAAAAAAAGAAAAGAAATGTGTGACAATTAAAAAGTTGGGCAAGATCGATTTAAAAAGCTACTTAAATTAACATTAAACCAGTTTTATCCAAAACTACATGAGTATTTAATATAAATGTGACTTTCTTTACTTAATAGTAAAGAGTTTTATTGAAGAATGTTTTTAAAAATACCTTTTTCTGCTTAATGAGTATGTGTCACAGGGTTGCACAAAAACATGGCACACAACAAATAAAACAGTACATGCACTATTATCGTTAGCTCAGCAGTGAGTGAAAACGCTGTGGTGTTTTGTTTTTGCCTGAAAAAGGCATCAAACTGTTTTTGATTCACCAAACATTCTTGTCCCTCTGCCATTTTATCTGGGTGAGAGCAGGTTTGCCCCCCATTGGCGTCTGAACAGGGAAATGACAGAAGGAGAAGTATGTTCGGTCTGATGCTCTCACTCTCTCTGTGTCTCTCTCTCTCTCTCTCTCTCTCTCTCTCTCTCTCTCTCTCTCTCTCTCTCTCTCTCTCTCTCTCTCTCTCTCTCTCTCTCTCTCTCATCCAGTCTGTTCCAGCTGAGTGTGTGTCCATGTCTCTCCTTGGACCCGGCCTACTGCAAGAGAGCAGAACCAGGTTATCACCATGCTTACATTGTGTGACTGGTTACTTGATTCTGTCCAGCTGTCTGGTCTCCAGCTGGGACACTCCCATGTTTCACCTCACCACACCCCACTGCCACAAGGGGTTAACACTTGTGTTCTCTCCATGGCTGTGTGAGTTTCCTCAGGGTACTCCGGTTTCCTCCCACAATCTGTACATATTTGTACATTAGTTTTTATAATAAATATATATTTTGAATTAGAACTATTTTTGCGTGTGTTGTATTCAATAATAAATGCATTCATCCATCTTGCAAAATCTTCTTGGGTTCAGAACACAATGTTTATTTGAAAAGATAAAAATGTGTCTTTAATTGTAGCAGAATTTCTGTTATCTTAAAAACTGCACCTTATTTATTATATATTATATATCGACAACTTGCCTATCGGCTTTTTATCAACAATTATTAATTAAGAATGAATTATTCACTGTTCTGGTTTGGTTCTTAAGGCCCTGTCACACATATCCGTATGACAGAAACGTATGCCGGCGCATACGGACATTTGTCAGAGTCCAAATACGTCCAACTTTTCATCGAATCGGAAAAGTGGACATATACAGATACGCATGTCTAACCTATTGATAGAGTATCACTTACTTATACAAAATGTATCAGACGAATGCCCAACGAATGCATAAGATATACAAAAATATGGCGTATACAAAATATCGGCAATACGCTGGTTTACGTTACGGTGTTACGCTGGGGTGCGTGGTTGAATGCTGTGAGCATGTTCAAAATTACCAGACGTACCCGACGTGTGCTTCATAAGATATGTTACGTTAGACATACGTGAATATGGAATACGTACGTAAATACTTACCTACGTAAATACAGTACATAAATACTTACCTACGTAAATACAGTACGTAAATACTTACCTACGTAAATACAGTACGTACATACCTACGTGAATACCTACGTGACGTTAGAGGTAGGTTAGATATAGGCTACGTCGACTGACGGTGAACCCTACAGCCAATTTATTGATAACGAGTGGATAACCTATTCCTACCCTATGTTAAGATAATGCCTGACGACGGAGTAACTTATTAAACGTGTTTCTACAGTACAGCTAGCGTTCAGCATTTCAGCCGTTCTCCAGCATCAGCATGACGTGAACCAAATGGCACTTTTCCAGCTCCGTTGTCCAGACGCTCTGATACGTTTTAAATAAGTAAGTGATACGCTATTAATGTTTAACATACGTATAATAATTTGTTATGTATTTGTTATGTATAAGTCAGCTACAACACCGCTGTGGAAAAGTTGGACGTATTTGGACTCTGACACGTTTTTAGCTAATTTTCATATACGGCGGCATGTTTCTGCCATACGGAACTGTGTATGTCCGATATTTCGTATGTGCCGGCATACGTTTCTGTCATACGGATATGTGTGACAGGGCCTTTAGCTTGTTATACAGTAAAGTCGATATCTAGCACTCGTTTACATTAATGTAACAGAGGTGTTTCTTTGGCCAAAACAATTTACAATTACATTTATTTGCAGCAAAAATAATACATTGGGGTTAATTCACTTTACTACAAGGTATCAAAGGCTGGCAGCCTGTGCCCTTGTACTATAAATAGAACAACATTTTTATTGTACAGTTAAATGTTTGAATATGTGAAAGCAGTCGAATGTGAGAAGAAAATTAGCTGCAAATGGTTCAATATGTTGTTTTCATGTTAAAAGTTAGTATAGATAGTGAAGATAAGAAAGGACAAGTAAAAGGTAATGTTCATATTTCTAAAACAGTAGAAAATATTTGCAGCACCTAAAATGAATCCATATCTTTTTGTTGTAAAATCTAAATAAAAAAAGGTTTACGATGGTTCCATTAACTGTGTTAATCTGCAATGCCAACGAGCATTTAAGGTCTTCACGTCTTTATAATGAATCATCCAGCATGGTGCTTTACATGAACAGATAGGATCATGACAGATCTCATGACACATTTCTAAATCACCTTTTTTAAATGAGAAGAAATTCTTTGGATTCAATGTGTGGATCATGCAAAAATGGTACAAATAAAGTCAGTTTTATCAATATTTATGCCCTCACCCCAAACAAAGTGAACGCTTGTGCACACACACATGCACGGATACACACAACCACTCCAGACAATTCTCTAGGAGGATGTTTTGGTACCATTCTTTATTCATGGCTGTGTTCTTAGGCAAAATTGTGAGTGAGCCCACTCCCTTGGCTTAGAAGCAACCCCACACATGAATGGTCTCAGGATGCTTTACTGTTAGCATGACACAGGACTAATGGCAGCGCTCACCTTTTCTTCTCCGGACAAACTTTTTTCTGGATGCCCCAAATAATCGGAAAGGGGTTTCATCAGAGAAAATGACTTTTCCCCCAGTCCTCAGCAGTCCAATCCCTGAACCTTTTGCAGAATATCAGTCTGTCCCTGTTTTTCCTGGAGAGAAGTGGCTTCTTTGCTGCCCTTTTTCAGGCCATCCTCCAAAAGTCTTTGCCTCACTGTGCGTGCAGATGCACTCACACCTTTCATTCCTGAGCAAGCTCTGCCCTGGTGGTGCCCCGATTCCGCAGTTGAATCAACTTTAGGAGACGGTATATTCAAATTGCCATCATAAAAACTGATGCAGCAGACTTTGTAAAAATGTATATTTGGCCACGGGTGTACTACTGCAGCCTCGGAAGCCTGCAGCCCCTGAATTGAGACACAGCAAATGTATGATTTTAATAGTATTTTGAAAGTAATAACCGGAAGTCACAGAATGCTTTTATATCTCCATTAACCCTAGTTTGACTAATGTTGTGCTGCAGTTCTCCTCTGTGGCCACTGGAGGACGGTAACCACTCACGATTCTACTATGGTGATTATACATACAGTATACTCAGTTTGTACTTAATTTAAACCCGATTTTAATTTAAATCCACTCTTTGATGCAGACGTAATGAGGCCTCATTCACAGTGGGCACGTAATTTGATGATTAAGGACACTTTTCTTTTGTTATTTGTGAGACTTTTCGAGATGTTATTTATCTAGTTTTTGTCCCTGCCCTGATTCCGTCCTTCCTGATGTGGGCGTAGACACCAGAACAGATGACTACACAAATATTGGAGGAGAAGCTTTACTAGTCTGCCTCTTATAAGTTAGAAAAATAGTTTAAAATTAGCTCAGTTTCACATTTCCTTTCCGATAGTGAATTGTAGCTGGGATGCTGTGTCAGAATGGGAAATCTTTTTGGCAAAAAGAAACACACCCGAGTGACAGAACAAGACAAAGCAATTTTGGTGAGTGTCACAGCTAGCTAACTTTAGCTAGCTAACTAAGCTGTTAACTTTGCTATTGCACGTTTTGTCCCGTAACAAGAGCAAGTTCCGCCAAACTGCTTTAGAAAATGTGGTAATTTACCAACCTTGCGTATCAGGAATCATACAAACCCAGTTAATCCAACACAACTTCATAATTTTAGCACTCTGCAAAAAACTCTTCAATTCGGCACGAATATAATATAATACAATATATACTCTTTTATATGTAGGTGTGTTGACTAACTTAATCCCTTTTATTATTATGCCTTCAATGTGCACGACTGAGAGCCGTAGCAAACAGTAAAACTGAAGTTGAGGTATTAACTACTTTATCAAAGTGGTGCTCAGCTACTTGAGTGCCGATTGTATCAAAAGAGTCTGACGTTAAGACTGGCTTTGCTTTTTTAGTAAAATATCTTATAACTGTTGTTTTACGGGGTGTGTATGTTTGACTGCAAAATATCAGATTGCAGCTGTAGAGTTTGACAGAGCTGCAGGTGGGCTACTCTGCATGTACACTGTAATGACACTGATAGCTACATTATCTGAACCCAGTTAGGTCGTTTTAGAGCACAAACGAAGCTGCTCTGTGACATAAATGAGTTAGTTTGTTGTTAGTTTAGTATATGCAAATGACAACTTTGTTCATATACATTGTGTACTCTTGTATCGGTTTTCTCATTGCAGCAACTGAAACAGCAAAGAGATAAGCTGAGGCAGTATCAGAAGAGGATTAACCTGCAGCTGGAGAAGGAGAGACTTTTAGCCAAGCAGCTGCTGAAAAATGGCAAAAAAGAGTGAGTGTACAAAAAGATTACAATGTAATAGTGTAGTGCATGATTGAAAACAGAGGGGTGGGTCACTAATGAATAAGGAAGCTGTTGTTAAAGGTATACAGCATTTCCTAAAAACAACAGGGAAACAATCAGAAAATAACTCTTTATTCCTCTGAATCACTGCTTTGTTCTCGCTAACGCCACTCGCCACGGGGAGGGCCAACTTTAAATGCTGTGTGTTTACAAACGGCAATCGACAATGCTACCTACTATACACTTTATCTGACCGGTTGTGTCTTTTTGATGTTGAATGTGGATTTTATTATTCACATCAGACATCATTGTTTTTGGGAGAAAATGTTTCTAATTCATATTCTAATTGTTTTATAGATATTCAGGGGACAAGATCCTTTAAAAAACAATCTGTGTGTTTGAGATTATTGTCATTTAGCATAACCGTAGTGGAAATAAACAGGCTGGATTTCAAGTCAAAATGTTGAAGCAATTATTTGAAAATAATTAGTTCAGTTTATAGTGAAATGTACTAAATCGAGCTTTTATTATTTGTTTTCTTCGATGGGAGATTTTCTCCATATGTGTCTGAGAGATGATGTCTTTTTTTCTAGGGAATTGACTTCAGATTTCAGTTTGGTATTAACCAAACCATTTATTGTATTTAACCACTCTTAGTCCCAGCTTCATTGTGAATTAATTACATGCTGTTCTTTTATTCAGAGTGACTAAAATGCCATGTGTTCATACAGGAAAGCACTCCTCTTGCTGAAAAAGAAGCGTTACCAGGATAAGCTTCTAGACAAGACAGAGAACCAGATCGGAAACCTGGAGCGCATGGTGAGGATTTGATTGACACACGGCACGTAGCGGCAGAGCTTTTGTGAAACTAACAATTCCTCTCATTTCTTCACGCTTTAGGTTCAAGACCTGGAGTTCGTCCAGATTGAAACTAAAGTCATTCAAGGGTTGAAAGTTGGAAATGAATGTCTGAAAAAAATGCACGAGGTAGGTGGTGTAAAGAGTCCCAGGAGTGTCTTTAGGAAACAATGTAATCTCATGCCTGATGCATCACACCCTCTCCCTGAATCACTGCTGATTGATGGGCTTTGCTTGGCTGTTTTCCTACGTTAGGTGATGTCTGTTGAAGAAGTAGAGCGGATTATGGATGAAACGGAAGACGCCATAGAATACCAAAGGGTAAGTCCCCCGTTGATATTTCTGCACCTTTTTTAATAATATGTAACTTTATCTCATTAAAATGTCTAAAAACAACTTGACCTATGTTTTATATTTTGTTAAGTTTTGTACTTATATTATCCCAAATATTTCCAACAATTTTCAAACCTAGAGAAAGCTTTAATTTCTATCAAGGTAACGTCTGTTTCAGTTGGTCGCCTGTGATGGCGTCGTAAACCCTGTTTGCATGCGTCAGCGTTCTGGTTGTCTGCCAGTATCTGTCATAAATGTCATTTTTTATTCAGTTTTAAGCCACACTTTCACAATACACTTTTTAGATCTTGGTCCTTTTTAACTATATATTTTAACTGGATGAAGGATTTTAGACATCGGACGTCTGGATCTTAAATGATCAGAGAAACAAGCCGAGCAAACGTCAGAGGCAATCGGAGAAACACTGTGAAACTGCTTTATTCAGTGCTTTTACCAGTTTTAATCACGGGTCCTTTTGTTTTGGAGAGTAAAAAACTCCTGAAAAATGAATAAATGCTAACCTGGGGAAGCTGACGGCAATGGTGGTGAAAACAACAAAACCCATGATCCCACGCTACTTCACGACACCACCAAACTACGTCTTTTTTTTTATTTATTGAGACACCTTTAGTGTCAGAAAATGACATATTGTGCGTTTAAATGACTTAAAAGATGTTCTGATCTAAACTGTGCTCTACAAATATAAAGCTTTGTGTGTCTTGTTGTCTCTCCGCAGCAAATAGACGACATGCTGGCCGGCTCGTTTTCACAAGAAGATGAAGATGCTGTACTGGCTGAGCTGGAGGCCATAACTCAGGTTGGGCTAATCAGCATTACTGTGTGTATGTTTACACTTGGGTAGCTCGATGTGTTCCATCATGTGCAGACTCTGTCCTGTTTGCACTCTCAGGGAGACGTCGAGCTTCCAGAGGTTCCCGAAGACGAGCTTCCAGAAGTCCCAGAGGCCACAGAGGAGAAACCAGGTTTGTTTTTATTCATGGTGAAAGGAAACTCTAACAATCAGCACCCGACTCAATACTGAGCTTTTTAAGAGGATCGGGTATCGGCACCGACATGCTGTTTGATTCTCTTTAAAACATGGGACATAATCAATTTTATTACATGTTTAAAAGCAAAGTTTGATAAAGGAGAGCGGTAAGAAGCAGAACTAACATAACATTGTATTAACATCAAACTTATAGTAACTAGAGTAAAAAAAGGTCCGTTTGTTAGATGAAGCCTCAGATGTCCTGTGGACAGACAGAAGTACGCCATTGGTTGAGAAAGCAGCTCAGTGCTGTTTGTATCTGCATCTGTGCGCGGCATCAGAAGTCCCAACGCTCACCTGATGTGTGTGTTACAGAGGGATAGAAGCTGAGAATCAGTGTTTCGAGGAGAACTGGTTCCTCCATGACTTTTGCTTCCTCTTATCGATGCTTTCCAAAAGTTGTGCATGGGCAATAAAGTACCGCCACACAGGCACTATAATATAACCTGCATCTACTTATTCACCAAACAATTTATCAGGAATCAACCATAAAGAATTGAATCTTCAATCATTTTGCATTAAAGGGGAACACCACCTAAATTAGGAATTCCAAAATGTAATTTCCGTGGCCTAGGAAAGGTAAAGCAATATTTTGAGCTACTCTCTCAAAGCCAGAGAATCAAGTCTCAAACTGAGGTCATGAAGTATAAAGTCTGTAGCTGCTCCTCTGAGAATTTGTTTTTCTTTGCACCCATGAGCTTTTTTCTATTGTAGTGTTGTCAGTTCTGAAATATAAAATGTACCCAGATACTCAGAACATTCCCCTGGATGCTCAGTGTCATCGATAACATCTTTCACAATTCATTGTCTGTGGAGCCGTTCTGGAAGAGAAGGAGGACTGACATCTTTTTAACTACAAAGTTCAAGTAAATATAATTGACAGGTGAAAAGCTGCAAAAGCATGAAATTAACGTGTGGACAGACAAAGTACATTGTTCATTTTGTCAGCAATTTTTTATTTAGTCTTATTTTTTTTGTTTTTTTTCAAAGTCTTTGCTCATTTTTTGATTAAAAGTGTTTTTTATATGAAAACTTGACATTTTAGTCTTTTTTTGTTGTCATCAGATTAGATTGAACATTTCAGTCAATCTAGTCGAGCAAAAATATTACATTACATTACAGGTCATTCAGCAGACGCTCTTATCCAGAGCTCTTATCCAGAGCGACTTACAGAGAACTACAGGGACATTCTCCCTGGAGCAGCTCAGGGTTAAGTACCTTGCTCAGAGGCACTTCCTGGTATTGAACTCACAACCATCTGGTATTCTGTTTGGAAGGCGTACCACTAGACCATCACCACCCCAAATATCTTTTCTTTTCTTTTCCCCAAACCCTGTCGTTGTCATTGTTAACCTTCTCTTCAGTAAGTCACTTACTCCGAGTCCTCCTGACTCAGCTCATTGTGTGCTGCCGCTGTAGTCCTGATATGGATAAAAAACCAGTATATAATATTTAGTCTCCTTTTTTGTCAACGAAAATGAAGAGATTTCGGTTAAGTTTTTATTTTTCAAACACTTAATAGACTCGTGTCTTTTCGTCAACAATATTGCACGTTGACATCGTCACAGTTGGTGTTTAGTGACGTTGGTGCCGTCTCGTCATCGTCTCTGTTAAGTCATGGAGAAAAGAAAAGTTTGTTGACACAGGGTGTTGGAATGAGTATCGGTGAAGAAAAAGTCAGAGTGGAGCATACCTAGTTCCTCAGCAAGATTAATACACTACCTTTACCGCCCTTTGTAAGTCTGAATGTGTTTTGGTTTCAGAGCGGGATCGTCCCAGAAAGAAGCCAGAGCGAGAGATGCTCGCTGCATAGGAACGTGACCGACCTGCTGCTGCTGGGTCTCCTCCACAACACTCAACTTCCATATTAACCCACAGCCACACAGACATCTGCTGGAGAACGCTCTCTCTCTCTCCTCCAGAGGCCTGTGATGAAGTGACAGCAGCCTCTCTCAGATACTGAGCTTCCTCTATAATATCTCCCAGCCGCCGTTTGTCCTCCGGCTGCTGAACGTCGACACATGAAGGCAGCCGGGACCGGTTCACTGGAGAAACGCTGATTTGAACCGTGAAGACCTGTGAGATCAGATAACTGTGCCTAACCTTTGTTTGATTAGTCAATCACTTTGCATACGATGACTTCACTTAATTTGCATGTGTTCTTATAATTCATCAAATGCTCTCTTAGTCTATAAAGGATCAATTCACCCAAATTACTCAAAGGCCTTTGACATATCCTTCTTTGAGATTTCTGCTGTAAAATGAAGGTGAGCGGAATTTAATTTCTGACACTCAAGAAATTGAAAAATGACTTCTTATTTTTTTACTCAGCAGCAACACGTCTTTCCAGAAAACAGAGAGCATGCTGGGAACAGTTTTTATTGGGACTACTTTCTATCAAAGAAATACTCTCTTCGAATGATGGAGATCTGAAAATCCAACTGAAATTAAAGTCCTTTGTTGGTCTTCTACATCGTACATGTCTGCTCTGTAAATCGATTAAGACACAATCGGAAACCAAAAGTGAGAAATGTATATTTCATACATATATTGTTTGGTTTCATGATGACGCCACCGAACTCTGCAACCATTTGTCAGAATGCTGTTAGTAGTAGACATTTATTTTCTCGCTTTTATTGAAAAAAATAGAAACTTAGACAATGTATTTTTATTTATTTTTTAACGTAAAATTATTTTTAACTGCAAAAAGGAACAACGTGTGATTTCAGTTGGATTTTAAAATCTGGGCAATAAAACCAAAACTCTGCATTGCTATACAGCAGTAGGACCATTTTAAGGCAGACGCAACAAATACAAAACGCCTGCTCTGTAGTATTATCTCCTCCGCCTCAGTCGACCCACCTGGAAGTTTTCCTAAAGTACCGGAACATTTGCATAAGCATCTGTTTCACTTATTCCTCCCTCAGCCTGACCCCCTTTCAAGCAGCTTAACTAATCTAATTCTCTGCTCCCCTTGTGGATTAGTTCAGTGTCATTGGAGAAAGGGCTAATCACATCGTCTGTGGGTTTACCTGTGAAGCCCAGACAACAGTTGTTAATCTCTTCAAAGTAATAAATTGACAGAACCACCATCTATACCCACTGAAGTATTATCATTGCAGGGGCCTGTAATTATGTTACTGTGCCCAGATTCACTTGTATAGGAATGTGTTAAACTGCAGCAAGAAAGATGGCCTACATTAGTAAAGGTTAAGCTTGTGAAGATTCATCAAACTAATCTGTAAATCATTTAATCTGACAAACAAAACACTGATGACTAATACTGTCCCATGCAGCCGTCATTTCATCAGCAGCACCACACCGGTCGTTGTACCTCTCTCTCTCTCTGTACATTCTTTTTACAATAAAAGTGTTTTTTATTGTCATTCTCTCTGTTGCCACACTGCATGTCACAATTCAAATGTTCCACGGTTAAACACAAGGTGGCGACAAATCTTTTCTGAAGCATCTGTTGTGGAGAGCAGGTAACTTGATTTGAGTTTGGTACATGTGCTGTATGGCAGGAAACGCAATATTAGCCCTTTTCATGTCTATACTGCATTAGAGACATACTTATAGTACTGTATAATCTGCTTATAGGGCTGTATATTATAGTTATAAGCATAAAAAAATATGTGTTATGATTTATAATAATAATCATAACAAAGCTTTTTATAAAGACTTTTAAGATCAATTACCGTAACACCTCATGATTGCTGGTCACTCACTGGGATGAAATGGAACTTATCACCTACATCAGAGTTGTGTCTCTGATGCTCTGTAGTCTGAAGGGGAGAAAGATTCTGCTGCAGGTTCAACATTTGGTGGAAAGAAACACGAGTAAATGCTGTTACAGCAGCACTGGTTTTGGAATCACTAATCTAATGTAATTAGTGTACAATCCCCTGAAACTAAGAGTCGTGTTTTCATTACAATGAGCCCTTCATATCTACAAGGGCAGCGGGTCTCCAGGCTTAAACCATGCTGCACCGCCATGTTTCTACAGTGGCCCAGAATGAACAAACCTAACTGGCTCTAGATGCAGCCTTTAATGTTTCCACGTGGAGCGAGGGTCCTTTAAGCTTGTTCATGAAATATATATGATATCACATCTGAGTCATCTACTTATGAAACAGTTACATTTAAGAGGGACCTCCTTAAAGTTTTACCCACTAAAGTGTTTCTCTGAAAAGACATAAACGAGCATACTGTGGTATTATTGTGTTGTTTGTTGTGGTTGGAGAGTCTGGTGGAGGATTTCTATATTGTATATACATTTTTAATAAATTACAATAAACGTATGTTACATGAATCTTATTGGCTGCGTTACCGTGATCTTAAAATTAAAGCTTATTGAACTGTTTCTACTGAACAAAAACATCAGCTAGACCTTTTCAAAATAAAAGCAAGGCCTTAAATGCTCCTATCTATAGCCTTGAAGTATTTTCATTACACAAAGCCTGTGTATCGATGTTCCATTGTTCCTTTCTACTGAGAGCCTGAAATGGGACTGAACTCTTCACACTGATGTACTCTCTTTGAATGGACTGGCTCCAATCTGCAGCCGACACTACACAACAAGCCCATCGGTGCTGTGTGGGAGTGGGCGACGCACAGACAGGAACCAGAGCGCCGCGCTTATGAGTCACCGACGTGGATCTGAATCGAGATAAAGAGGACGATGGTGAGTAGGATGGTCATGAAGGGGAGATCAAAAGCTGCTCAATGGATGCTTAAAGTATGTAGGTGATTGTGTGTGTGTGTGTCCTGCCCACCTTGATACTTGCCTACCTGACTACTCCCACATTGTGTAGTGAATACATGCACACAGGCAGAATGGTGTTAAGTCACGGCGCAGAGCCAATTCAAATCTCACATCATTTGAGACAACTGATATACAACATCATGTCAAGGCTCAAATCTTCTAATAGCAAGTCTAATGTCAAGTCCAAGTCTTTCAAGTGTACAATTTACTTGATACCAGAATGTTTTTACTTTCATGTCATAAGTAAGGTGTGTGTTGTTTCAGCAAAAGCCAAGCTATGGCAATGCCAAATGTCTGTTTAACACTCCTGATGAGCATGTGGCACCTTGTGGCCTCTGACTGTATGAATGTGTGAATGCTGACATGTGTTGTAAAGATTGGGTAAGCGCTGTATATAGATGCATTTAACCCATCCTAGGGTTAGGAGCAGTGGGCAGCTACTATACGGCGCCCGGGGAGCAGTGTGGAGGTCCAGTGCCTTGCTCAAGGGCACCTCTTCTGGTACCATTGGTTGGGGTTCTCCCCCAAGAACATTTGAGCATCAAACACTTAATTTTCTGCATTTTGGTGAATTTGTATGCACCAATTTATGATGGAAATGTCATTATTTATGTAAAAGAAAACAAAAAATTCATATTTTGACAATTCAAGATATAAAAATATGCTTTCAAATATTTATTCAATGATAAATTCATTTGTTTTATATCATTTATAAAACCCTGCACGTTAATAGCTCATGGGTTTCAGAAGACGAAAATAATGTTGTAATAATTTGAGAAAAAAAGTTGTATTATTACGAGATTACAGTTTAAAAGTTAATAAGAATATAGTCATAATGTTTCCAGGAAGAATCTACCTGTCTACCTGCACAGTGGGCTGTGCATTATGTTATTGCTGTGCTGTACGGTAGAATCCTGGTCACGTCCCCAGAACAGAAGCATGTTTGGGTCTGTGGATGAGCTAGAGTTTAGAGAAGAGGCTGTGAGCTGCTCTTCATCTGAGGCTGAAAAACAAAGCTAATAGAAAACAGCCTTGAGCTCTCTCCTCTGACTAAGCGCTCTGCGCCTTTTCTGATTCATCCGAAATGCACTCCAACAATCATAATAAAATCGTGGAGGAACAAACAAGTTCACTCACTCATATTCACTGACGGGCACATTATGGATCCATACGCAGTCACAAACACACTCGCACTCCAGCTTTAACATGGTACATCTAGTTGCTTCAGGTATCCTGGTCTTTGTGCTAAGCTAAGCTAACTGGCTGTAGCTTCATATTTAGTGAGAGTGATATCAATCTTCTCATCTAGCTATTGGCAAAAAGGCCAACAAGCATATCTCCTTAGTCTTTCAAATCTCTCAATGCTGACCATTAAAATGACACAGGATTCAAACCTTTTCCTTTTAAATCTGTGTTGATTGTGTTTTTACATAACTGAAACCAAATCACTGTATTGCACAGCCCTATATATTCAATATATGTTGCTGTTTTATCTATATTTCCATTGTTTCTAGATTTGTCCCGGTAACATGTTTGGGTTTTCTCGCCTCAACTCAAATCTCAAGTCCTCATCGTTGTGACTTTATGCCTGACTAAAGTCGACAGCTCTGCTTATTACTTGAACAAACCGTGATTAACGACCATTATCTTAATTTGTTTGTGTATGATTAGACTTCAAGATGGACTTGCAATCAGCAAACATAATGGAAACCTACATTCGATTATGGAAACTAATTGCAGGGATTGAATTCTCACAGTGAAATAATCAATAGCCTTGCTGACACTGGGAAGCTTTGCTCTGGTGAAGATCAAACATGCCTGATTGATTTCCACTGTGTCAGCTGTTTGGTCTCTCCAAAATAGGGTCTGTTCTGGAAGTGAGTTGAGGCTCCACTTTATTATCCAGGCTACCAGCGGCCCCTAAAATATCTCATATTTCATCAGACTAAAATATTCTGTTGCAGAAGAGAAAAGGCGCGACTGTCCTTTCACACTGCTGGTCTTCTGTTTTCTTCTGCTTTGTCTCTGCTTTTTCATGACTTCTCATTAAAAGCCCTTCAGATCGTGATGCGCTACAATGTGTGGGATTTCCCAACCCACCATGCAAGGGTTTGTAATCCAAGAAAATGTGGCTCCATCCCACTCATACCAACCAGAGCCCACTCAGCCAAAAGGAGTGGAGCCACACACATATAGAGCTTAGTAAATAAATACATGAACAACAGTTAAGCGCTCACCTCCAGGTATATTATGGTGCATAGGTGGACAGTATCTCAGCATCCATGTTATTAAATAATACATAATAAATACTCTACAGCCTAAAGCCAACCACAGATACTGCAAATGCATAAAGGACTATAATAAACATACAACAGTGATTTGATGTTTGAGTAGATATAATGCTATTAAATAAATGTGACATTTCTAGTTTCTGTATGGAGATGCTATGTCAGGTCTGCAGAGGCGGCGGTGTGGGCAGCGTGTGACACAGCGGAGGAGGCGAGGCTTTTTTAGATGATATGGTGCATTCACGTACTCACCGTAAAGTCCCAGTGTAGCACTTTCTGATGCTTTTAGTTGGGGTTAGTTAGGGTTAATTAGTAGTAATAACACGAGAAGCAGAAAGAAGACTAGAATACATAATTTATGTTTTAATGAGATTATTAGGGGAAAAATGAGTGATAAATGCTTTTTGGAGAAAGTCTTCTCTACTTGACTGAAAGTCGTTGGCAGTTTGGCAAAACTCTTGCCCTGCAGATAATTTGAGAAGATGCCAAAAAGTTGTCTGCCATAAAAAAAATGGCAACACGGGCGACTGCCACAAGGTCCCAGAAATCCAAGGCCTTCCCCAAGCTCCAGTCTGAATCTGTTAATGTTAATTACTGAAGCACAATATAAACGTATCAACATGATAGGGATCTTAAGTTGGGCCCTGATTTATTACCTGATCTTAAGGTCCTGTCTCAAAGAGGGCCCCTGTGTCAAATTCCAGTTTCAAGGCCTTCATTATTAAAATATTTAACCTATGTTGCAAATTGCTAATTTGAAGTGTGTTTAAATAAATGTCCCCCACAACACCAAACACTGTACATATTTTACAGAGAGTGGGAGGAATGGAGTGGTTTGATAGGCACGGTCCTCTTTTAAGTCACTTTTAAAAACTCACTATTTTATTCTTGCTTTTTATTGATTGTATTGTTGTTTCATTATCTTTTATTGTATTTATCACAATATGTTAACTGTTTGCTTAAGGTTAGAGTGAGGATGTTTTGATAAGCACTTTATAAATATTATTATTATTATTATTATTATTATTATTGTTATTATTATTATTATTATTATTATTATTATTATTATTATTATTATTATTATTATCATGACTGCTTTCTTGAGGAATAAACCTCTAGTGAATTATTACTTTTTAGGTTCGTGTATTATTGTACGAGCATTTAAAATGTGTAACATAATTTATTAAATCTTTTCACCAGGATAGACTACTGTTCAGGCCGTATGCTTCATTATTTCCCACCGCACTTGAAGGCAGCACCGCCCCTCTCGAAGTGAGTCCGCCTCTGCGCTCCAACCGAGAGGCACCGACTGACTGACTGCGTGGGGGGCCGGTGTGGGCGCAGCGGAGGACTTTCCTATAAAAGCAGGGATCCCACGGCCAGCCGAGCTTGTCTCTTTGTCACCGGCAAGACAAGAGCCGTAATTCCCCGCGAACAGTTGTGTTATTTCTCCCGTCACAGCTCGGAAAATCATCCCAACCTCACCTAAAGGAAATCTTTAGTCTATGGTTCTGACTGACACTCCAACAAGGATGTCCCGGACCGACGAGGTGCACCGTATAACGGAGAATGTCTACAAGGTAAGTCGGAATGTTTGCTTGTTTGTTTCTCTGCCGCTGACCACGCGCCCTCCTGCCGCGGAGGGACACCTGCTGCACCGGTGCAGGGCTTTAGAGGACAGACCACAGATAACTTTGACTCCGCTGACTCCACTGCTGGTTTATCCACTGTCTCATCACAACTGCCTGTTCTGTAATGAAGTGATTTAATGATGAAGACACGATCTCCATTCACCAAAAGACACCAAGAAAGCTTTTATTCTTGCTTTTCCTCAAAAAGATGCTGGATCACTTTGAGCAGCCTGACCGGTTGATAGTAAATCTAGTTCACAGAGACTGATGTTACTTTACAAAGGCAGCTGATCCTTAAAGGTTAATGGATTGCTTACATCTAGGCTATAACATATCAGAAATATTAAGGAAGTCTGTTTCAAAATATTAGAGCCAAAAGTGATGTCTTCAAATCGAGTTCTTTAGTCAAAAACAGCAAAAGAATCAATTTATATTTAAATGTAATTGATTACTTTGCAGTGTATGGACTTATTGTTTTAGCCCTAGTGAAACCACTCTGAAAGCATCCAACCTTCCCTCCAACTCTGGTTATTACAATGCTATTTTTGCAATAATGGTACAAGTCAGCTATGTCAATTTCACCTAGCTGTGACCAAACCCTCAAACTGACAGTTTGCCCCTGGGCAGTTCAGCTCACGTTGCACGACACATTGCAGAGGAGAAGCTGCCACCACCATCATCGGTGGGAAATTCTACTAGAAGCAGCTGAACTAGAAGTTACCTGTGTGAGTGAGCGCAGAGCAGAGCCCTATCTATAGAGGTTGGGGATCTAAAAAATATGTCCACATTGGACCCAACAATCTTCATTTTGGGTCTTTTAATGTTCTTAATGACTTTATGTGAAAAGAAATGAGCAAGAAAGGAGATTTGAATAGTTGCAATGCTGAAAGTGAACTGTATGTGCTTCGGCAGAAGTCCCCTGGACCACAAGGTTAAATAGTTCAATAAGTGTACAGATGCAGTGACTCGGGTCAGAGGAAGGAGACAATTAAACTCTCACTGGTCAACATCATAGGTGTGATGAACAGACCACCCTGCACTCGTTGAAACTCGAGAGGCGAAAGGTGACAAACGCTCAGGATGTCCGTTGTTATTTCGACAACAAAGCTCCTCTTCAGCAGAGGCAGGTGGGGGAGATGGTGGTGGTGGTGGTAGAGAGGTGTTACTCTTCAGTTTCATTGCACTCAGGGGATCTCTCCAGGTGAGGTAGATTTCAGGCAGTGGAAGAACTACAAGGGTTTTCCTTTTATGTGAAGAAACTCTGGAGAAGAAGAAGAAGGGCATGTGTGAGTACTGAGCCAAAGATGCATTTGACGACGGTCGGGTCAGCCAGAGTTCATACTTCCTAGTGTGGCCGAGGCTGGATGGTGTAACTTGACATGAGAATTTAGCCTATGGAAATGACTGGAGTCATTTCAGATTGTGGCTGACTTCAAGCTACATGAAAGCACAACACGTACACACTCGCTCTTTCATTGAAAAGGCTCTTATTAGGGATCAATGGTGCACAAGGAGTAAGCACCTCTTGTTGTGACCTGTGGGAGGTTTCTTTGGATCAGTAATGGCCTGAGCTGAAGAGAAAGTACAGAAAAGAGGAGGAGGAGGAGGAGGAGGAGGAGGAGGAGGAGGAGGAAGATATTGAGGGAAGAGAGAAAGATGGACAGAATCTACATTAATGCGAATGGGTACCGTTCTGTATAAAGAGGCAGTTTTTGTTTGAAAAGTAGCAAAGTAATTAGTCAATTAGTTGATTGGCAAAAGTTTAATGATACTTAATGAATCAATTTGTCATTTATTAAGAACAAAATCACAAACGTTCAGTTTCCAGCTTCTCCAATGCTGCTCCCCTCTTGTATATCATTATATATCGAGTATCTCTGGCTTCTGGACTGCTTTTTGGAGATGCAACCTCGTGCTCTGTTAATATATGATGGACATTTTCGCTCTATTTTCTGACCTATTGAAAAAATAAAATCCAGATTAATCGATACAAAAACATGACCATTAGTTGCAGTGTCTTAGAAAGAGAACACTAGGGGTTGAGTATGAAAATGCCATCATGCAGAAATGCAGCAGTGGGGTTTCTTCCTGTCATCAGCAGGCTGCATCATTATGGAGTCAGCATGAGTGAGGAGAAGCAGCTGCCAGCTTGACCCGCTGCTCGGTGCTGATTGTAGGAGGCCGATGCTTGCTGGTGTGGCAATCGGTGCTGCAGTGGTTGGGGCCCCCAGGCTGTTTGTGAGCCAATCCTATGAGGGAGCTGGGCTCTGTGTGCGCCTGTGTTTAGAGAAACTAACAGGTCTTTATTAATTCATTAAAGAAGTGGAAGATGAAGAGGCCCAGAGGTGCCAGCTCCCATTAGATAACAGTCAAGTATATTTCTCCACTGAGGAGAGAAGGTAAGAAGATGGGTATCAGAACATCAATTACAGAGTATAATATTCAAATGAAGCAGTCAAGCAAAAAGTACTGAGTTTGCATACCTCTGCCACTTTTGCTTTGTATACATTTAACTTGCTAGAATATGTTTGTACATTTTTAAACCTGCAATAACTGTAGATCCGGGTCTGCATCAAAATACACCTCATGCTCATTGGCTGATATGGGACATGTTTTTTTTTTTTTTTTTAACAGTATGAAATTGCATTTAAATCAGTCATGAAGGAGTTATGGCCATTTTTAAATTACATTCTTGCTCCAGCGCCACCTACAAGTTAAATGCTATCTTATTTGCAGGATTGGGTGGAATTAATATGGCCATGTGTGATGATTAAACATTTAGGGCAGTTGAAATGAAATAAGTCATGCCTAGGTAACCAGATCTTAAAGTGGTAGCCTCTGATTTATCAAAAAACAAATCAATCCATCAAAACCTTTTTTAGGAATTTGTAATAGATATGATATTTGAATAATTCTTCTCAACCGCTACCATTGAGCAAGACACACACAGGGAAGCTGCTGTAGTTTGTTACAAGCAGGAGAACAGTGAAGTTGAATTACTCCCAGGTGGTTATACAAACAATGACTATATTTTCCAGCAGCTCCGCGTGCTGTTTGTTTTCTTTGTTTGTATAAGCTGTCAGAATACAATAACTCAAAATCAACAATAGATCACAAAAGCCATAACCCCACTCCTCTTCTGCTGCTGCAACGAGAGATACTGAATGTAATTTTTGGATGACTCACACTGGTAGTGTGTGTGTGTGTGTGTGTGTGTGTGTGTGTGTGTGTGTGTGTGTGTGTGTGTGTGTGTGTGTGTGTGTGTGTGTGTGTGTGTGTGTGTGTGTGTGTGTGTGTGTGTGTGTGTGTGTGTGTGTGTGTGTGTGTGTGTGTGTGTGTGTGTGTGTGTGTGTGTGTGTGTGTGTGTGTGTGTGTGTGTGTGTGTGTGTGTGTGTGTGTGTGTGTGTGTGTGTGTGTGTGTGTGTGTGTGTGTGTGTCCGTCCATACTGTGTTGCTGAGTGGCTGCCACTATACCTGGCTCTGTAATGATATGTCACATCAGATAATTCATATAACAAAGGTACATTCCTTGTTGAGTGTGGGATTGAAGTGTCAAATAAAACGTCCCTCTGGATTTGGTTTGTTGAAGTTTTCGATGCTGCAAGGAGATGTGCTCGTTACCCACTGACGGTGTGGGTAAACTGTGTTTCCTCGTTGTGCGTTTTCCTTGTTGTGGTTGCTGAACACGCACCATCTGTATGTTTGTTCAGGAGTGTATTCAGCCAAGCGTTGTAATCCCAACAGTGCTGCGGGCTCTGTTTGTCGAATGATGCTCGAGAGTCAGGGCGAGGCTGGCTTGAGGTTGTGTTTTGATGGTAGGAGTGGATTATCACATGGAGATCATTCTGGTCAATTGATTAGGTTTTTGTGCCATTTGTTCTGTGTATGTGTTCTGCATATGAATAAAATAACCCAAGGGAAATGTTCATTTTTGGTTAATTCAGTGGATTAAATACAAAGTTCCATCAAAACTGAACAAAGTTCATTGATTTATTTAATGTGTGTAATATATGAAAAGTCATTTATCAAGCATAATGTCAATCATTAGCTTGTTCCGGCTTCTCAAGTGTGAAGATTTGCTGCTTTGACCAATCTTTGAGCAGTTGGTTGGTTAAAAACTAGGTCTGTCAAAATCCACTTGTCGTACAACACGTGGACATGACTTCGATCCTTTTGACGATGTCGACTTATTGTATGATGTATGGAGATGACCTCAATCCTTCTTTGGACCTTGATATTGCTGGTTGTTTGCGTTCTGTTTGTTTACATAAGAACGTCACAACATTTTAGCAGCAGGGTTTTCTCTACCATTATGAGACTTATGAGGCATTGTGCAGACATTGCACATTTTTGTTAACGGAGCCAGAGAGTCGATTTTTATTTATTGTTTTGGTTGCGTGTTTACATTTATTTCTGCGTTATTTATTAAGAATATCACATTTCTTTTCACGTTAAAGGGTGTATTTGCATTATTATGCTATCATATTAAATACTTAAAATGCCAATATCGTTTATCGCAATTATGTCAGTTACAATATATCGTCCAGCAAAATATAGTCATCATGAAGATGTTCCCATGGGCTCCTGAAACTTGCGATCGGCATTTTTCACGATTTTCTGTCGTTAAAAAACATAATCTTGGTGGCATGTGTTGTTCAGCTTGTTTTCTGGACGCTATTGATTTTGTGTTCCGATTGGACTTTCAGCTGAAAACTATCAATCGCTTTGTTGGGAAAATTGTACGAAAGCTGTCAATTTGTCTCGGCAGCATTATAAAAGGTATACCTCTTGTTGAGATGGCAGGAGTGCTGTGTTAGTATTGCTCCACTGTCACCGGGGAGCATCCTCTAGTGATAGTAGCCACAAATCTACTCCGTAAATATTGTCATATTTTTTAAGACCTCCACAAGACACGAGGCTATAGGCTTGTGCGAAGCCAGAACTATTTGTTCTCAAGGGAAGGATTTTGGTCCAATGTGTGGGGGTTGTGAGTCATGCTACGAACACTTTATCCTCACAGCCACACAAGTACAATCTGCTCAGGTTCCCTCCCCCACCCCCCACTGCATAGCCTTTTCATTTGTTTCAACACAAAACAGAGAATTAAAGTCAGCAATGTTAGTTTTCTCAAATGTACTGCGACAGGACTTGTATACAGTTTCATTATACAGTAGAGCTGCAACTAACGATTATTTCTCATTATCGATTAATCTGCCAATTATTTTCTCAATTAATCGTTTGGTCTATAAAATGTAAAAACATAGTGGAAAAAGTTCAAGGTAAAGTCATCTAAATGTCTTGTTTTGTCCTTCCACAACCCAAAGATATTCACTTTAAGATGACATGAAATCAACATTTAAATAGATTTTGATCTAGTACGAGTTATGTTTGTGTTCTCGGACAGCTGTTGTTGCAGGCAGAACGCTGCAGGTGAGAAGCAAAGCATCTGTTGGGGAAAAGATAAAGTGTAGCAGTGGATGGACTGAGGAAGTGGGGTTTTTTTTGGCAGAAAGCTCCCATCAGTTTTTCTTCCCCCTCTTCCCTCTGCCACACTATGAAAAGATGCCTTAGTGTCATGTGCAGCGTCAGTACCGACCAGGCAGACTGAGCTGCTCTGGTACATTTTCCTTCGTTCATGTTTGAGGTCATTTGAGGTGAAACGAAGCCTCTAGCCTCCGTGCTCATGTGGAAAGAAGCATATTGAATTCAAATGCTCTGCTAAGCCAGTGTGATTGTTTCAAACCACTGATTCCTCCCCTCTGATTAGTCACACTGCGTTCACCTCTATTGTCTCTGTTCGGAGCTACATCACACTGGCTTTGTGTTTCTGTCCTGCAGAATACCATGCCTCCTCAAGCTCCAGGCTTTGTTCCAGCTTTGTGCTGCCTTGTTACTGATCTTTGAGTAGCATCAGTGTTTGCGAGCGTCATGGTGACGCTGACGGACAGAGGGGTGAATAATTGTGTTGTGTAAGAGGGGATCAGGTACAGTTTGAAAGTTGTGCACTTGAACCTGCATTAAGCAGTACATTGTAGATGTTATCGACAATGATCACATCTTTACCTCTTTCTGTTCATTGTTGTTTTAGATCTACGGTTGAGTTCAAACTATGTGGTTGAGTCTCTTGGCTCTCATGAACCCAATAGAAAACTAGGCAGGCTCAGAGCAAGCTCAGACCAGACAACTGTATATTACAAGGTAGGGGCTGCAACTAACTAGTATTTTCATCAAGATTAATCATTTACTGTAAAAAATGTCAGAAATATAGAATAGATATTAGAGAGGGAATTACGACCGGTTTTAACTTCTTAACAAAAAACATTATGCAAAACAGTAATAAAGTGTATTTGGGATTTATTGTTCTGTTTCATACAGTGGTATTGAACATTTCAATGGTATTAGTATCGAACCCTAACCGACTACATTTCTGGTATCATGACATGCCTAATCCCTAATTGAGACTTTATTGAATTGCAGTTGATATTGTTGGATTGCTAGTAGCTAGGGTTTGTCTATGAAAAATATTTAGTATTCTTCTAAATTGGCATCCCTAAGAATACATCATTTCTGTGACTGATTCTTAGTTGGCATCCTCTGTATAGCTTGTTTTTACATATCACCCAAAAAAATCTAAGTTCCAGAAGGCCTCAGCTTGGTGCAGGGTGTTCCTTTTTTATTATTTAGGTTTCACCAATTGCTCTGTTGCGACACAGCTGTCATGCAACATAACTGTTGGCATCTGCTGTTCATGTGCACTAGGTCAGCAGCCTTTAGCACATATGTAAGGTATCTAACTTGAGTGTCGGGAGATCGGGGAGGAGAGGTGGAGGCTGTCAGGGAGCAGGAGGTTAGTGGAGGATGAAAGGAAAGTTACTGGGACGCATCTCCAAAGAGAGACAAAAGATGGAACAGAATAAATGTAAGCCGAGTGAGGAGACAAAGAATGTGGAGCCACAGTCCTTTCCTCCTTAATTTCAGTCATTAGAGTCTGAAAAGAACAGAGAGGCGAGGAAAAGAGCGTGCGTGTGAAGATGTAGCTCCAGAGTGACATTTAATCTGTATCCTAAGATTTGAAGGGGAAAAGGAGGGACGACAACGTGTGCTTTGAAGATGAAATGCACTATTATCTCGCTGCAGCACATCCTGTCGTCACATGTGCAGAAGCACCTTCATATGTTATTTCTGTGTAGAGGAAATGCTGCATAAATGCATTTATTTCTACAATCCTGGCCATTGATCTTTTGTGAATGAACACCTGCACTTGTGAAGATATGTGTTCGTGTGAGCACATGCTCATTCATGTGCATGTGTGTAGATAACATCTGATGTGTCTGATGTGTCTGTCTGAGGTGGTGGTGGTGATGATGATGATCAACTTGGTCACATGATGGCGGTGGAGACTCCCTCCTCTCTCCCTCCCGTCCTCCTCTTGCTCTCGCCTCAAGCACCACCCCGCGAGCTTTCCTGTGGTATGAACCGAACGTGAAGTGAATAAAAATGGGTTGCCCTGTCAAGGGGGGAATTCCGGTACTTCCATATTTGGTGGCGGAAGTTCCCCCTCCCTCCCTTGTCTCCTTCTAAAAGCTGCATCTGTGGAATAGGGGGCTCTGACTCTGCTCGCCTGCACGCAGATAAGAGCTCATCTGAAAGGGAAATTGGCTGAGTTCACGCTCATTCATACACACTGACACACACACACACACACACACACACACACACACACACACACACACACACACACACACACACACAACAGGCACTGAATTTTCATCTCCTGAGGGCGTTGAAGCAGTGCAGCTTTAGCGCGGCGATTGTCGCACTGAATGAGCAGAAGCAAATAATGTCCATTTCCTGGGAAATAGAATAATGAAGGGACGGCAGCAGAACACTAATGGACATAATGTATATACATCAGCTTATTACCCCCATGTACAGTATGTAATGCAGTGGGAATCGATTTAATGGATTTTTTCACATTAGCAATAATGGTGTCCACTGCTTTGTATTTGAATGCACAATGCATCTATGCATGTGTGTGTTCGGGTGTGCACTTTATGGCAGAGCAATCGTATTAGATTGCGTCAGATTGGACAGGGGGCCTCTGAGTGTATGTGAGATTAGAAATCCTCTGCACGGCAGCGTAGTTCAGTCAGGTGCAGATCAAATGCAGGCATATTAAGAATCCAAACTGAGAAAAGGGTTTGCTGACCACCAAAATTCTGGACTGGTTTAGGAATGATGCACTATAAGGCCAAAAGTATGTGGACACCGCTGTTTAGATACTTTTGTTTTTCATGGTTTGGGCTAGATGCGTTTTTTTTTTTTTTTTTTTTTTTTTTTCAATTAAGGTGGCCCTTATTTGGAATCCCTTATTGTGCCTCCAAAGTTGTGGACCACTCCTGCACCTGTTTCAACATGACATTGTTTTTACACACAAAGCCATGTCCATAAAGACATTTACTTTCCCTGTTTGATGTGGAAGAACCTGCACAATGCCTACACATGCAGGGATTCATGCAGTGTACTTCAGAAGCTTTTGAGACCAATTACATAATCCTATCATATGTCATATGGAGCAAAGGTTCCCAAACTCTTTGTCATTTCCACCCACATTTTATTTCTAGAATATTTTAATGATTACCAACAAATCTTTACATCATTGCAATATGATGTGTATATGTAATCAGTTCTGTTAACAATAGACAATGTAAATCATCATACACGGTTAGACTAAATACAGAGGCGGCCATAGGTAATTACCATACATATGCAATCATATCTGAGAAGTATTGCTGTAATAAATATGAATATCTTGTTTTTTGTTTGTGCACTGCTGAAACATCCTCATGAACACATTCACAATATTGTACATTTTAAACTTGCTACTTTTTAAAAAAACATCTTTCTGAATATTCCTCTAAATGTTCTCCTTATATTTTTCCTTTGAACACATATTTCTTAATAACAGAACATATATAACGAGGCCTATCTTTTGGCCTAAACTTTCACAAATATTGAATATACCTTTTCCCTTGTTTGACAAGTCAACCCATGAGGAGATGTTACTCTGTAGCCCCAATGTGCCGCAGGGCTGCCTGCAGGCACCTGCAACAACAAGCTGCTTTCAGTAACAACCTGTGATCGAGCATGTGAGATGAAACCGACACCGCTGAGCTTTCCTCTGACACGTGTGAACTCAGCCGAACGTGAGAGCCATTTTAAAAACACATTTTATTGGTCAACATCTATTAAAACTCCACATAAATTCCTAAAATTAAGAGCATGTGCTATCACTTTGCCTTACTGGTTCATTTAGATTGCAACACGGTTTTTCTCCACATTTCGCTGAAACAATGAGCTTTAAAAGGAGGCTGTTTGCTTTTGGTTAATACATTCATTAAGGAAAGGTTGGTGTGCTTGAGGTGAAGTAGTCAGCAACATCCAATCTAATCCATTTGTACTGTTTGCAATGTTTCTGTCAGGGTTCATGAGAATAAAAAACACCTGTTAATCAGTAGAAGTTCCTGATAAAGCGTACAGTAGCACACAACAGTAGGATGTGTGGAATGAGGCTTTAACTAAAGAAATGGCTTCTCTGAACTAATGAGTAAGAACTGACTCACCCTATCCTATAATTATATGTATTAATAAGATGTTATTTGGACATTACATTTTGAGTATACTTTAAGGCTGCACAATTAATCACAATCACGATGTTGGTCCCGCACATAACAAACTCCGCTGCATGGCAAATCAAGCGCTTCCTAAAGTAACAGCCGGCCATCAGAGGCCGAACACGATGCTTTGGCCTCACTTTTGGAGAGCTGTCTCCGTCTACAGGGTACATTTGTCAAGTAGCAGGAATGTCCCAATGTAAAGGTAAAAGCATTGTTCTGTGCTTTTAATTTTGGATAAAAGGTTTTGGTTAATTTTGCTTCTAGGATTTTTTATATTTATTTAAATATTTTGTTCCTATTTTGCTTCTAGGAGCTGCACTGTGAATAAGTTTTATTAATATTCTAATAAGATATTTACATTAGCTGGAATGTAGCACAACATGGAAGTTAAAGCAGTGCTCGGTTTATTTAAATGCAAAATAAAAAAACATTTTGTTGCTAAAATCAATGAAGAATCGTGATCTCAATATTGAATAATTTTTCTTAGAATTAAAGGTTACTTTTCCTCGCACTACTGCACCGTGTGTGTGTTTAGATTGTGCCACCGTTAAACATAATGATGCCAAATCAAATTAATGATGGCAATGTTTTTGTAAGTTCTGTATATAATTAGATTTAGTTTCTCCACACATTCTAGCCTCTGAGAAATAATACTGAACATTTTGACTATCATGAGACACAGATGCAGAAACATCATTGCTGCAGGGTTAGGATTGTTCTCTTCTGTTTGTGTGCTGAACGTAAACATGCGAGTGATGAGTTTTTACACCAGCTGACACTTGTACACGGTGAGAAATGAGTGTGTTGGCATGTTATTGAGAGGGGTGTCAAATGCTCGCACGCGCACACACAGTAAACGTTGATGACAAGGGGTCACCTTGACTTGTGAGTGGTAGCCAAACACACCCCAGTGCAGCACGAGCCCTCGCTGTTTCCAGGACGACCAACTAGAGTAAATTACCTTTCCTGTGTGTGCGTATAATCTGGGTAACCTTCATATGCCGACCAGTTCACACGCGTCTAAACGGCAGGGGAACAAAGGGTGAACTTTACTTATCAACACTGTTGACTCTGGTGATTAGTGATTAGTTTTTTTTTAAGGGTGGGAAGATCCTCTCCCTTTTTTTTCTAGTTTCCTTTGCAAGTTCCAGTCCTCAATCCTCCGCGTTGAAAGGAGGAAGTGACCTTGGTTTTAGTCACGTGACACAGAAACTAGAGCAGAGATGGAGAGCTCAATTCAGTGTGGACAGAGGAGTAATATGTATCAGGCTGGTGTCAGTACATTATTAAATATCCTGAAAGCATATGAGGGAAGGTCCTCTTGAACACAGAGGAAACGAGGAAACACTTTAACCCTGCAGCAATGATGTTTCTGTGTCTCAATCGGTGTAATCAAATGAAATGCACACTTACAGAAACATTGCCATTGGACAGAAGTCATTTGCTTTTGCTATATTATGTTTAACGGTGGCCTAATGGGGGGGAAAAAAAACTATTTGGAAAACCTTTTTGTTGTAGGAACTCAAGTACTTTACTTCCATGTTGACCAAACACACCATCAAAGAAACAGCAGATGTTGTCCATGTTGGAGGTTGACATCTTGGAAAAATCCCTTTTTATACTTTACGTTTTCTTTGAAATCAAGCATCACACTCTTACAACAGTGGGTTGTCTTGTCCTTACATCCTGGGACTATTACATTTAAAAGGCCTATAATACCGTAGACCGTGGAATCAGGAAAGAAGTAGTGTGAAGAAAGATGTATGGAAATACGCCACAATGTGAATCAAATGTGAAGCATTAAAACACTGATTATATAATGATGGTTAAACTGTTTAACCATTTTTCCCAATGGTCATTGTCTAAATACTGATAATAGAAATACGTATCCATTGCCTGACGCCACTTGCTTACACCCAGTTATTATTTTGTGTCCACCTGGTCTGTCCCTGTGCCTCTCTCCTTGCTGGGGTTGCCAGGTCCCTTCTTGCTGGTCTGTTCAGCGAGTGGCGCAGCAGGTTCTAATGGTGCCACATGGCTGGCTCCGCTTTACAGTAATTTACGCCCCAACATGATATGAACCTGCTGCTGTTTATGTAGGCTCTGACTCACTCCTCACACTGTCCTGCCGCCAACACACACACACACACACACACACACACACACACACACACACACACACACACACACACACACAGCCTTCCCTACACCATCGTGGCAGAGCCTGCTACAATGATTTTAATGCTGCCTGTTTTCTTACCTTTGTTCTCTCAAGTGCTCAGCTGTGGGTGTGCTAACATGTGTGGGAGGTAACTACTGGTGTGCTCAAGTACACAAATGCAAAACAAATGAAAACCAAAAAATGCAAGAAAAACAAAATATATTTATAACCTATGTACACGTCAAGAAATAATTAGACTTAATATTTTGTACTACATTTTCTTTTCTTTCCTTTCTTGTCTGAAAGCAGGAAAATCTTTTTTTCTCCTTCAGGATATTGATGTGTGAAACACTATTCATCTCCAGTTTATGTGGTCTTAGAGGATTTAACGCTGACAGGGTTTGGATTCTACATATTTGTACTTTAGCTTTCGATACATATACTCGAGCCCTGATTTAAAACATAACATTTAGGTTTTGCTAAATCGAATTTAGTAAGAGATTTGAGTTCTACCTGGAGTATTTACACAAAACGACGTGTGTATATTCTTGAGCTTGTTTGAATACACCTGAACTTGTCATAAATTAACCTTGATTTTGAGTACTAGCTGCTACCTAATCAACATTACATTTATATTAGCCATCTGTTAGTGTTATGCTGCGGTGGCACTTAAACTGAAGTATATCACAGGGTTTCAGCTGTATCATTGGGAACATGTGTTCCTGAAACACACGGAAAACAAGAGAGAACAATTACAAAACACACAAAAATGCATACATGTAATTTGCATAATTATCCATTACTATTATTCGTAGTTACACATGACTTGGAATCGTTGGTCAGGAATTCAGCGGCTTCAGAATTTTTTTAAATAGACTCGCTGCCCGACTTTGAAGCTTGAATTTCATGACTTTAAAGAGTTGAATCCTCTCATCGAGCTGAAAGTGGAAGAATCTGGGCTGGTGAGCATATTAAGGACCGAGCACGTTCAGTATGCAGGGTTCATAGCTGCATACATATGCATAGTATGGGTGGTCTGCCAATGGCAAATTACCATATTATGGAACATACTTTGCTGGTGAGGTATACAGGCCTGTAAAACCTCACAAGATAACATTGATTAAATACTTTGTTTTCTATGAAAATTGTTTATGGTCACAAGCTGCTTCCACAGACAAACACACCCACTCTCAGCCCTCAGAAAAAAACAATCACACACCTAAATCCTCATCGTTGCAGAACCTGATGCTACATGGCAGCCAGTCCTGCCTGCCAGCATAGTGCACTTTGAACACACACACACACACACACACACACACACACACACACACACACACACACACACACACACACACAGAGAGATAAACACACATGAGCAAAACAAACGGAATCTTATTTGAACACGCACACGTTTTGTCACACTCGGACGCTTCCAGGTGGAACATCTGCCTCGCCGGCCAGCCGAGACGTCCTTTGGTGAGAAGTAGAGAAGCTTGTTTTCTTTTCCTTGTGAGAATAAATATTTCAGATGGTGGCCAGACCAACAACATGTCCGTGTGAGATGGATCGTTCTCCTGTCAGATCGTGTGTGTGTGGTGTGTGGTGTGTGGTGTGTGTGTGTAAGATGACATAAGATGTCATGTGGATGTTCAGTGCTTCCAATCTTCAATCACCTAAAATGCTGAAGTACGACGGCTGACTTTCTATTTTGCTTTTAAGGTTGAAACTAATAATTCAAATAATCATTTTATTTTGAATGAATACTTTCATTATTTAATACAAAGTGCCCATAACGACATCTTAACATTTCCTGTTTTGACCGACTCCAAATCTTCATTTGTCAGCGTCTGGTAAATGAGGTGTCGATGAATTTTTATTTTAATTAATCAAATCTGTGAAATGACTCATGTTATTTTCCCTGTTCAATTGGTTATTCAAATATGAAAATACTTAATAATACTAATATGATAAGGGAGTGTTTTCTTCAAGATGCCAAATGTGATTCATGTTGTCTTTAAAATCGTTCTCAAAACTCCTCACCATAAAAAAGTAAACCTATTACTTTATGATGCTGTATGTTGAAACCAACTCGTAGTCACACTTCTCCCTTTCAAAGGTTAATTCCACTTCTGTCTTGAGTCAGCTAATTATTTGTATAATATTTCCATCTTCCTCGTTGGATCAGTGATACGCTTCATGGTAGATTTCAAAGTGTTCTGTGATTTAGCTCCGCTGTGGCATTTAGTCTGCTCCTGTCAGGCAGCCCTGACATTAAAATAAATTGCCTCAGTGACACTTAAGCTGTATAATGAATTGATAAACAGTCTGTCATTATCTGTGAATATATCGGACTGAGATCTGTTAACAGAAATCATCTGTTTCAACAAAGCGGAAGGCAATGCACCATTTGTTGTGATGATAGCAGTTGTGCTGTTCCGAGATGAATCTCGTCCATGAGAGCTCTTTTCCCAACGCTGCAACGTAATAACACAATCCTTGTATTGTTTTCAAATTCTGGCATTCAATTGGTAAGGTGATTTGCCAGTCGATTAAAACACATGACCGAAGCACTAGGGCAAAGTGGGACAAAGCGGCGTTGGCGCTGTAATCCCTCTCATTTCCAATGCACTCTTTCAAATATGGTCTTTCATTCAGTGGAATGCTAATCAGCCTCAGTCCCTGATGCTGAAGGAACAAGCTCAGCTGATTGAGAGTGGATTAAGCCAGCATCGGCCAACTAAATGATCCCCTAAACAGCGTGAGCACGTTGTGAGGCGAGGAAAACTCATGAATTATTTCATCAATACCACGTGCACTGATGGTGATTGTGTCAGTGTTGATCAGAAGAGGGTGTTTTGTGCCTAATGAAAGGGCCCTACATGTCCATTACCGACTGAACCGAGTTTGGAAAAAGGTCAAGAGATTCAAATTGGCACCAGACGGGTATTCAGTGCAACAAACTGTTCTGCTCTGTTAGGCTATGTCAGTTGTTCTCAAAGTGTGGGTGCGCAGAGGCATGACGTGAAAATGTTTCTTCCTCCAAATGGGTGAAATGACAGAAAACGTTTGAGAACCGCTGGGCTATGTGCGGATGTTTGCAATAAATGTGCAGCTTTGCCTTGCCAAGCTCTGCAGTTTGGATTTTATTGCTGCTTGTCACGAGAACATTTTCTCCTCCTGTGTTGGGTTGCAGCAGTGTGGCTAACCAATAACGGTCCATCCTGAAACACAACGGCCACTACAAATTGTCTTCTCATGTTAACTCTCGGTAAAAAAGCACTTGTGTGTTTCTCATAAACTATTCCAATAAGTAGCCATAAATACACACACTAGGCCTCCCAAATATATATATATTGAAAAAAAGGAAAAAGATTGAGGCAAAGAACGCTGGGTGGCATTTTGTTAAATAAAATAAAGGTTCTTATTGTGTTGTGCACTTCTTCCGACTTGTTCATCAGTGTTAAGTCTGTGTGTGTTTATGCATGTGTCAGTAACTACATCTCAAACACGTAACAAGTATTTGAACAACGGCCACATAGATTCAGCAGAAGAATGCGAGGCATGAGGCCAAACCTGTCCGACAGTAATTACATAACACATCTCACCACTCAGTCAGTCACAGGCATGAAAACACACGCGCACACACGCACACACACACACACACACACACACAACTAGTCACAGAGACATTCTTCTCTGTACCTCTGTTGATTTAGACATGAGAACCGGGCCGCTCTCCATCTTCTATATTTATTCTTTTGTTGATCGTCCCCTTTTTCCTGCCAAGCGGCGGTACAGTCGCGGCGCTGGCCACTGACTCGGGTTGTTCAGCAGCCGATGCCTTATGTAACAGAAAATACACCCAGAGATGGGAGAGATGGGAGAGAGGGGTGAGAGGGACGAGAGGGAATCGGGGTATAAATAGGTTTGTTTGTCCCCAGAAATTTACAAAGAAACACCACTAACCTTGTTTTCGTGTGTGTGTGTGTGTGTGTGTGTGTGTGTGTGTGTGTGTGTGTGTGTGTGTGTGTGTGTGTGTGTGTGTGTGTGTGTGTGTGTGTGTGTGTGTGTGTGTGTGTGTGTGTGTGTGTGTGTGTGTGTGTGTGTGTGTGTGTGTGTGTGTGTGTGTGTGTGTGTGTGTGTGTGTGTGTGTGTGTGTGTGTGTGTGTGTGTGTGTGTGTGTGTGTGTGTGTGTGTGTGTGAAGCTGTTCACTCTCTTCGTCCACTGGGCAGTCAGCCTATATTTCCTGCACCCCTGTGTAGTCCTGTCCTACTTCCCTTTTTGAAGTCATGGGGAAGTTTGCGTACCAAGGTGACTGTTGCGCGTCAGCCGGCGGCCATTAGCAAGCATCCCTCGTAGTGAGCAGCCACGAAAAGATGCGTCTGTCAACCTTAAACGTTCCCTCGCATCCCCCCTGCCTTATTCTAATTTTTCTCTTCTATCTCTGCCTACTTTAGTCTTCTTACTTTTCTACTCCCATGCTGTACAATATTTCACCTATTTGAACTTAGAAACACCTCGCTGGCTTTTATCTGAACTGGTGCTGCATAAGGTCTGTTTTCACTGCAGGTATGACCATCTCTGGATTATTCAAAGGCTACATGTTAGTCATTGTAATGTCTTTGATCCTCCTCCAGCCCTCACTCACTCCTCTCTCCTGTTGCTTCTCTCTGCTTTAGGGCTGCACAATATTGGAAAAAAATGACACAATATCTTTTTCCTTCGATATGTTTATACATATTGTGATAAGAAAAAAATACTGGAATTTTCAGTAGATGACGACAAAGTTTTAGTCAACATTTCTGTAGCCGAAAAGATTCCATAAAATGGGCGGTCGACGACTAGCGGGCACTGCTTTGGTTGTTGGATGAATTGTGATTGGTGGTTGGCTGTGCAAAACACTTGAATCGGAGTAGATGATGTTCTATCAGAGACTTTTCTTGTAGATTAGTCATGGAAAATGTTTTCCTTTTGTATCAAGCAGCAAAAAAAACGTTGTTTTTGAATTAATTTGCTCAGACATGGCACGTCCTGCGGTGTGACTATTGAAAGGATTTATCGTGCAGCCCTACTCTGCTTCCATCCCATTGGTGCTTGTCTGGCAAGCCTGCCATTGAAAGTTGGAAAAGAAAGTCAAAGAGACCAAATTGTTGGGTTTTGCCAGAGATGCAGAAGAAGTGAAAGGGCAGCTTTGACTGAGTGTGAGGTTGAGTCACTGCAGAAGACAGTTGGAGACAGTAAAACTCATTATATTTTTCTTTGTGGCATGTCCTTCACTTGTTAACGAGGGTTCTGGCCTGCAGTGGACACACTGCACTGCCTGTGTGCTGACCGATACTTTGTCATCTGTCACGAAAGAGAGAGATTTAGATTTGTGTGTGTGTGTGTGGGGAATAATTCAGTTCTGGTTGTGCATTTTCTTATCGCCCAAAATTGGATGCAAGAAGTCAAGTCATGTGGCTGTTGAATCTGCACTGATCACCAAGAACACATGATCTGTCTTCGTCCTCTTTGCTGTTCCTGGAGGTTGAGTTCTTCTTCCCTCTCTCTGTTTTCACAGTACAATATTTTCTTATATTTTCACCAGTGTAGTTGACACCTACAGGACGACTCGACACCATTCAGAAGTGTGTGTTCTAGGCATGAGACGATGTGAAAATTCATGATTTTCCTGGCCAAAATAATTGCAATTGACGATGTGATCCCAATGATCATCAAAATATGCTTAAAACTCTTAAAATGTCCCTATAACATACTGGAAACTCTTTACTTTTTGTTAAACACATTTTTATGCATCACAGAGAGAACACATTTGTCTTTTTAGTGAAAAAATAAACAATCAAACTATCTTAAATAAGTTAATCATAAGGTCCTGCTGCATAAATAAAGGGTAAAAGATTTAATTGTTTTTTCAAGTCAGTCATGTGAGGATATTTACGACCCTATATCGTCACATCCCTAGTCTGTCCCGATCAATGACTGAGCTGCGCTTGTCATTGATTGTCCAGTTTTGAAATGACATGATATGATAAATGATACAATCTTATGTTTTTGAGTGTGTCTCTTAATCCACTTAGATCTGCAAACTCTAGATAGCATGAACTGGTTTAGTGCAGCTGACTTCAGGTCCTGACTGGGATGTCGCTCTGTTGACAAATTATTCCATTCAGCCTTATAGCGCTGCCTCACACAAACTACCTCTTGTTTTTTTAACCACGCAGATAGTTTTGGTTTTATTTCACAGTTTTTGAGATATCTGCTTCTGATATTTGCTAGCTAGATGCCACCAGAGATAAGTCAGAAAATGTTTTATTTATAGTTAAGGTGAACTGACCCTTTTTCATAAAAAGCAATTAGCAGGAACAGTGTGCTGGAGTTCAGTGAGTGATAGGGCGACGGAAGGAAACAGTGATGGGTCCAGGTCTGCTGCTGAGCTGAGGGGAGTCGGCAGCCAAAACCAGGTTTTATTTTAATAGAGACAGCAGGGGAAGTTAGAGGAGACACACACACACTCACACAGACACACACTCACACCACAACACAAATTCACACAAGCCCTCCCAGTGACTTGTCCTCTCTTTCTTTCCCCCTGTATTCCATTCCTCCAGTCGTTGCCATGAGCTTGAAATAAATCCCCGCTGCACTCCTCTTCCTCCTGGTTGGCTCAGCTGACTCTGCTGTGTGTTCATGCCCCAGTAAAGAGGGGTGCTCCGTCATTGTAGCTCATATCAGTGTTAGTATAAGTATCTTTGCTGCTTTTTGACTAACCAAACGTGCTGTTTTTTTTCCCCTTTCCAGTCCATCATGGAGCAGTTCAACCCCTGCTTGCGGAACTTCATAGCCATGGGAAAAAGCTACGAGAAGGCGCTCACCAGTGAGTACACCAACCATTTCTGGTTTTCTCTTCCGTCTTCGTCCTTCTTCCATTCCTCCTGTCTGTCCCGTAGTCCAGGCAGAGGGCCTACTGACCCGACACTTGCCGCTGCTTTTATATCCTCCTTTAATCTTCCCTGAGTAGAGATGTGGTGTGATGACGACACAGATATTAAGAGGTTTCTCGTGTTGTTGACCGTCTGCATCTGGAGTCCCCTCCAGAATCTGTTAAACTCGACGTCCTTTAACTACAGAAGCTAGTTTGTTGCTCTGTTGCAAAAATGAGCCACTGCAGAAACTCGTAGAATATCTTGTCCAAAAAGATTGTGTTCACTGAAGATCTTCTTCAAATGTTAAAGATGTGCTTATCAGAGATGACACTCTGGGTTTGATATCCTCCGAGTGTTTCTGTGTGATGCTGTCCATGTCAACACGTCTCCCTCTCTCCACCGGTTCACGTCCGCCTCTACTGTACGTCTTTTGTCAATGCTTTTTGTGGCTTGCATAGGTGTGTGTGTGTGTAAGATTGAGGTGTTCATGCAACAGTGGCTCAAGGTTAAAGACAAAAGCACTGGAAATGTCTTGGTGGAGCTAAGTGGCGCATAAGCCAATGGGAAGTGGAACAGGAGGAGTCGCGAGAATAACGGTACCCCCCCCAAGGGGCCGAGGAAATGAGAACGAGTCGGTATCCAGGACAAGTAGACAAGTAAAAAAAAAAAAAAAAAAAAAGATGTGGAAGAAAAAGTTGAGAGCAAAATATTCATGAGGAGAAACTGACTACACTCTAAGAGGTTAAAATATAAAATGTGACATAAATAAATAGACTTTATTTTTGTCCTGAATGTCCTGCAGCTCATCAGTGTTTCCCTGACTTTGATTGGAGACGCCCAGTTAACATTGATTAAAATATTTCACGCTTCCAGATTACGCTCAAAATGCTCTTCGCCTTGCCATGCACATGTCGTCAGATGCAGTCAGACGAGCCTTCAAGCATGTTGAGCTCATTTATTGATAAGAAAGCCTCTTTCATGTCGGTCTGCAGGGAGGAGGTTATTGGGATGCTATCATTCAGTATTTTCAGTGACGGTACAGCCGTGCTCGGTGTGCCGTGTGCATAGTGTGAGGCGGTGCAGAGCTCTCCCTCCTGTGCATGGAGGGGAGATGCAGGGAAGACTCAGCAGCCCACAAGACCAATAAAGGAGGCCTCACTCCAGTCTGATAGATAAGGCTATAAATAGCCCTGCGACTCCCTGAGTGGGGATTACACTTCATCAATGCCAGGCAGCAGCACAGAGGCAGGGTTTAGAGTAGGGCAGAGCGGGGCCGGGCACACAGCAAATATCTATTGCCACTATAAAAATGCCAGTGCAGCCTCTGGTTTTGTAAATAGAACTGGAGTGGCAGGTTTGCATCTCTGGGGACGGTGGCAACCGGCATGATGGAGGGAGGAAGCAGACTTGGTCTGTTCTTTTTTAGTTTGAGTCTAAAAGAGAGAAAGTCCCTCTGGAGAGGCTGCATGTGTAGAAGCAAAGGGAGCCCAGTAAGGACTGATTTGGATGTCAGAAGACATCTCGTCTTTGTTAATACTGCATTACATTTTCATTTACTAAGAGAGATTTAGATTGCATGTCTGTCAGTTTTGCATGGGTGAACTGAATTAAAATGATTATATTTCAATCAGGGGAACAACTAATGATTATGGATCATCGTAGGTTGATAATTCTGTTTATATATTGCAGATGATAATTTCCTAGAGCCGAAAGTGACGTGCTTTAAATGAGCTGTTTCGTTGCTTGTTTTGTCAAACGCACACGCAAAGATATTCAATTCAAAATTGAGAAAACGGAGAAAAACATCAACAACTCGCATCTAAGAAGCTGAAGAATGTCCTCACGACACACTAAATAACGTCTCTGAAACGCTGTCCTCACAGCAGTAACATGTAATGTGTAGCGGAAACTCAGTTTAGACCAGCCTAAAAACCTTTTACCCACTTTTAACATAGATGTCTTTTGTCCTGCAAAGCATCACATCAGTGCTAACTGGGAGGGACTGTGAGAGGGGATTGGATTTGACACTGAGGAAGACTCTCAGCTGATTTAGACTTCTTACTTGTTTGTGTTTCGTTTACACTGACACTCTCTGCTCTGTATCGGCTTTATATCACTGTTCTAATCCTCTTTACCGGCAGAACCCTCCTGCTCCGTCTTCCTTTCTTCTCCTACCTTCCTCCTTTCCTCCTTCACTTTATCACTTTTCAACTGACAGACAAGCAAAGCATCTCCTGGAGCTAATCCTGCCTCACCTGGTCCCACTCTCCTCCCGGCTGGGATTTCTCCGTACATCGATTAGCTTAGTCGCGCTCACCCAGCCACCTTAACCCCACCTCCATCCCTTCTCTCGCAGTCTTTTATCCCAACTAGGCTTAACTCAAGCCAGGTTTAGGAAAAGACAGACAAGCGTCTTGACGTGTCTCTGTCATAGTTTACCCAGGAGGGTTGCACCACTGTGGAGAGATTTACTGGCTTTAATCTCAGTTCATGGTTTGATAGAGAAGTGAAAGCAGGCAAGTTATTTCAGAAGAAACAGATTGAGCAGACGGTCATCGTCTTTATTTTCAGAACAATAACTTGCATAGCAGTGGTCTTCTCTGAGTCTCCGTGGACTCGTCACGAGAACAACTAGAAGTGAACCTCAACTCATAATAGACTTCCATTGTTTTCCATGTGGATATATAAAGACATTGTCATATTCCCCCCCTCAAACACCCATCAACATGACGGCACTGTAATACACTCGGGCCTCATCCATATGTATCTCCCGACTGGACATGCGTCCTCTGTCATCATGGTTGTCAGTCGCTGTGTGGCTAACCCCTGACCTGCTTTAATTCACCGTTGCTGCTGCTTGAGGCCATCTTGTCCCAGTTTTTAAGGCCTGAGTCACCGTTATGTCTCAGCCAGTGTCCCTGGCTTGTGTGACAATGCACCGCAGAGAACAATAGCTGACAAACAGGATATGAAGTGCTTAGACATCATGGTTGTAGAAAGTTATTTTTTTTTGACTGCATACTTTCAAGTATGGTGCTGTTAAGGACTTTAAAGATTCAGTTCATCGAAATGACGAGAAACCCCCCCTCCCTATTGTTCTGCTTACCTACAGTGTTATCTGGCCATGCTCATAGTTTTCTGATTTATCTGCTCTGCTGAAATGTTGTTTTTGAACGCTTCAAGTAGCACAAAACAGCGAAACTCGATTCACCTCCAGGGCAGTTGCTATAGTTTGATTTGTATTTTATCCAATCTCATAAATCCCAGTATTGAATCCACATCCTTTGGTATCACAACTTCAGTATCTAGGTTTAGCTATCTTTTCTGTATTCATAACTATTAAACTGGCTTCTTATGAGCTCATGGATTAATTAAACTTGACTTTCTGAATAGTATTTCATTGTTTCACGATTTACTTGAAAAAAACTAGAGCAGCCTCTTGCATCGTTTTAATGCTGGGCTGCTGAGTGGTTCCTTTTTCTTAAACAAATGTTCTTTTACAGAGCGCATATTAACTAGACTGCTGCCTTTTTAGGGAAGTTATTCCCGGATATAACGTTAATTAGTTATGTCATCTCAACGTCATTTCAACAGGCGATATCTACGGTTTGCGTCGGCTAAAAACGGGAAGCTTGCTACCGAGTTTAATATATACTTGATATAAGATTCATTGTTCTTGGAGTTTAGCAATTCCACGTAATTCACCAACCTGGAATTGAAAGAAAGATGTAACCGGATATTAAAACCCAATCAGGGTTTAAGATAAATTAGAACCTAAAACTGTTTGCATGGCTATATACCATTTTGGTAAACTAATCCTTTTAAAATGGTTTAACCAAAGTGGTTTGTGCTGAAGATAAGTCTCATTTAAATTAATTTTTTACTTGTTGTGCTTGAGATTAGTCTCTAGCTTTCTCTCTGTTTCCTGTAGTTGCCCAGCTTTTTCTTTTCCTGCCTGGTCTCCATTACCGCCTGTCGCTCTTTATTTCCCATGCCCAACCTTACCTCTCTGGGGGGGGGAGGGCTGTAGGGGAGGGTTGCAGAGCTGAAGAAGATAATTTCAACTCCGCACCCTTGATCTGATGCCCAATGCTTCCATGTTTCCAGGTGTCACATATGCTGCAAAGGGCTACTTCGACGCTCTGGTGCGGATGGGCGAGATGGCCAGCGAAAGTCAAGGCTCTAAGGATCTTGGTGAGTCCTCGTAGTGGCTGTAGCACCCCTGGTGGGGTGGAGGGGGGCTGCACAAGCAGATGGTGAATGGGATGGCTCGTGCTGTTGAGCAGAAGCAGCTGATGACCAACCTGAAACCGGACACACACACACACACACACACACACACACACACACACACACACACACACACACACACACACACACACACACACACAGCTATTTTCCCTCTAATTCAGTGCTTAAAATACTGTAAATCCTAAAAACAGAGCATTAGTCTGTACTTTACTTTAATTTAGAGCTTATTTGATGCGTTATCACCCCTAGTTCATATAATCAAGCACATTCTAATTTGAGTAGAATTAATTCTGCATGTTTGTCACAGCATGCCCATTTGGTTAATCTCTTGTTTCCCTCAAATTCAGGAAAGATAAAGACTCCAGTTGTTTTTTTTATATTGCAGTGCTGTGAGCAAATGATAAATTCACAAATTAGTTTGGCATTTGATATTCACAACAGCACACATGCCGATGTGGATTTGCTCTCCATTCATAATAAGCCCTCATATAAATGTACAGCGCTGATGAAAGATCTTCCCGTTCGACTGCTGCTTCCAGCAGGATGTGATAAACAACATTCGCAGCTCGCTCACATCTCACGCAGCGTGTTGTATGGTTTCAGTTGGATCAGCCCTGGTTCTGCTCATTATGGACTTATCTTTAGTGATAATAGGCGAGAAGTGAAGGCTCATATCTAGCAGATACACGGGTAGGAACATCTGTATGAAGTAAGACAGGCCTGTGTATCATTGGCACGGTCTTTGCGAAGTTGTGGGATAGTTATAGAACATGGCGGGGAGTGTGATGAGGCTGCGTTAGCGCTGGATCACTGCATCCTCTTCGTTCTTCCACCCTGATGGGACTTAAGATAGCAGGAGTGGAATGAAGCAGCACAGGAGAGGAAGGAATGAGGAAGAGATGGCAAGAGGATGGTAAAAGAGGGATATCGGAGGCAAGTGAGGAGGATATAAAAGCTATATTCATTATTCATGGAGAGCCCTTTTGGGTGCTCCCTCGCACTTTTTCCTCAAGCCTCATCATTTCATTTTTCCTCCCTGTGTCTCTTTGCGTAAATACTCCGCTGTGCTTGTGTGTCAACTTTAATTTGGAATAGTGAAAAGTTCAAAACTGTCCCTCCATACAGCTGCAGCGCTATAATCTGTGATCTTGTTCCACAAGCACAGCCACTTTTAAGATCAAGGATGTTTAAGGCCGAGAGGTTCGGCTACTTCCTGCTGTAATCCTGCAGCTATACTGAAGCCTATGACTCATATGAAACGTTCAATTATTAAAAACAACCTTAGAGTATAAGCAAAAGCTTTCGTATGGCAAGAACTTTATTTTTGTCTGTAAATGTTGGACGTCAAAATACCACTTTGTGTTCTGCAAGTGTTTACAACTCAAACGTCCATCATAATGTGTTCTGGGACAGTTTGCTTTGCATAACGTACAGTATGTACATGTAATTATGTAGTGCATCAGTTGTGCTTTTTGGAAAAAAGTACAAGATTTTTCTGCATCACAATGATAAATATACAAAATGCATATGGAATAGTTTTGACTTATTATTAACAGATATCTGCACATCCCCCTGTCCATGGTTTATTGCTGTTGTGCATTTCATGCTTTCTTTGTGCTTTTGTATTCTTTTATCTGCATACATGTTGCAGTTGCCTGTTTTGTGTTATTTTTTCATTTCTTTTTATGGCAGCCTATCCATGACTCAGCAGCCTTTTAACTGGGCAGAACCTCCCTCCACCTCCAGGGAAATGACAGACTAGGCTGAGCAGAATGAATTGATGCCATCTCCACAAATCAGCGGGGATCAGAGCTGGCCTGTGCAGACTGAAGGGGAATTGTTCTGACAAAAGCTTATTGCTTTGTGGATGCTTTAGCATATTCATATTCATATATATGACATGTGTTGAGCCTCACAGCTTCACTAAGTTACCTTTAGAAAATGCTTTTTACCTGGCAAAATTCAAAGAGTGAAAAATGTAGTTTTAGGGAGTTTGTTAAATTTCAGTCATGCACATAAACTTCTTTATGGGTTGCGTCATGTGATAGGAGGAGCGTATATGTATATCTTGTTATCGCGTTATTAATCATCATTATCACATCCCCATATCGTGCAGCCCTACTGCAAATGCACATGAACGCATATAGAGACAAATGTTTATATAGTCTGATTAACTACATCAGAAACACTGCATGGTTAAAGATACATTGGTAGGTAGACAGGACTGATATGAGAGATATTCACAACCATTTTCCTCATTAGGCAGATTCATTGATCTGTTATAAAGTAATGAGCCTCTCGTAGCCTGTTAATATATAATAATGAGAGTGCTGGTGGTTTGCAAAAGTCAGCATCTCTCGGCCTATTTTGCTCACGAAGAGGTCAGAAGAAATGTGTGTGTGTGTGTGTGTGTGTGTGTGTGTGTGTCCCACTGTTCTGATTGCATAGGGCAGTGTTCTTTATACTATGACGGTTTCCCTGAAATTAGATTAAAAAAATTGCAATATATCGTCTTGTTTACAGTATCGCAATATATTGAATAGCAACCACTGCATCATGATGCGTAACGCATCGCTAGAGTCTTGCCAACACAGCCCTACTGGAAGTGACTGCTTGTTTCTTCAGGGTTAGGGTTATCCATCAGGTCTGGATATTTTTAGTGATGCTAATGAAGTAAATGAATTCATCAAACAGTCCAGTGCTCCTCCACCCTACAGTACAAGATGTTCTTCACTTTCTCCATCAAGCTCAATTTTTCAAACCCAACTCTCCTTATTTCACCCTGTCACATGCAGTTCCTCCGTCCATGTGCTAATGCCATTAGCTGAAGTAACATCTTAATGCTCTGATTAATTACATTGTTACAGAAGAACAGGCAGTGAATTCTGGCAGAAAGGCTTTGCCACCTCAGAGAGATGAAGCCGTTTAAAGTCCAGCCCTGTTCATTCGGCACCGTTGCGCTCAGACACATTCCCCTTAACAAAACCCAATTAAATACACAATTACAGAAATCTGCCTTCAGTCCTCATCAATTATGAATTGCGAGTTAAAGCCCTATGCGAGTGATTATCCCTGACAAACACACACTTTCTTATCTGTAGCTATGGTCACAGTTGGAGACATGTGTCTGCTGAGGAGACACACACACACACACACACACAGATACACACCACACACAGAGAGAGATAAACACAGATATATATACACACACACACACACACATATACACACACACACACACACAGAGATACACACAGATATATATACACACACACACACACACACACAGAGATACACACACACAGAGATACACACCACACACAGAGAGAGACACACAGATATATATATACACACACACACACACACACACACACACACACATAATGTATACTGTACAGGCACAAAATTGGGACAAAAAAACAAAGAATCGTACATGATTATTATCCACTTTTGTAGCCCAAAATAAACTGACACACACATTTCCTCATGGAGACACTTTGTTTATGGTGAGGTGTTGTTTATCATTTAGCACAGGAAGAGGACATGATGCCTCGCTGTGTTTCATTCAGTTATTTTTAATTTACCCGATGCTGTCAAGAGTTTGAACGACTGCTCTGGTGCACGACTACCTGTGTGGAGAGACGAGATACTCCACGACTGCAGTATGTCATCCCACTCATCCTCTCCTCTTTCACTACCACGCTCTCTGTGTCTGCGAACGCCCCCGCATTGATGTGGGAGCTCAGGCAGCCCTGGGAGAACACACAGACTCTGCACACATTTCTAAAAATAGATGAAATGAAATTCCTCGACTGGAGCCGCTTCCAAGGAGGAGGAGAGAAGGAGTACGATGCTCCATCCGCAGCCCAAAAATGGCTCGTCGAGTGATGTCAGTACTGCTGAAAACGCCGTCGTCTTTCTTCCGTATACTAAATATGGACATGGTTGTAAGGAGGGGGAAAAAAAGGAAGGAAGCTCCTGCAGTTCCGGTTCCCCTCTCTGACCATATAAAGGCTCTGCCATTCAGATGCAAATTTGAGCAGAGGTGGTATTCACTCAAGTCTGCGCTGTGGCACACAATTCTGGAGAAAATCATCCATTTTGGGTTTGCTTTATATAATCTGTGGACATTACTGATTTCATATTAATACATTCTAGATGTGAACTTGCATTTCATTCGGTTTATACTTATATCTCCACCTGTCACATCCTCTGTCCTCAGACCTTCCAGCTGTTGCTTTTCATCCCTACAGTATCGTATTGTGGAAGAGGGGAGAGTTTTAAATCAGAAATGGAGGTTAATAGTCACGCACAGAAAATATGAAGAGGTTTTGATTTTATTTAGTTTAGATGTTTTTTTGGGAGTTTCCAGATGCACCTGATTTGCATAAAGCAGCCCAGACCTTCATGTTATGCAAATGAGGAGCATCCAACTTCACGCCCCATCTATCAAATCGCACCGCTGTGCTACCAGAATGCATTGCACGGCTGCTTGCATAGACAATGATCTTTAAAAGATTACATTCCAAGAACAACCTAAAGAACCATGTGGACAAACATCCCTCTGGACACGTCCTGCACCTCCCTGTGATGACAGAGTCCACTCCCTTTTTGTTAGTTTTTACTGCTAGGTCGAGACATGAATTGTATTCTACGTCATTCCCAAGGCATTCTCGGTTTTTGCAGATTTTCACTAAATATTAAGATAAATAGAAAGAAATGAAAGGGATCCATTGACTTTAAACTTCAATTGGCTTCTGGCAAAACAATTACCGTATTTTCCGCACTATAAGGTGCACTTAAAAGCCTTTAATTTTCTCAAAAAGCGACAGTGCGCTTTATAATCCGGAGCGCTTTATATATGGATTAATTCTGGTTGTGTTTACTGATCTCGAAGCGATTTTGTGTGGTACACGGCGCTCTGTCAAAATGTTTTAGTACGACTTTTGTAAACTACAAAGCCGCACTGTGCTGCCTATTTCTATGTTTATAGAGTTGGGACATGTTTTTTGACTCAGAGTGAGCGCTCATTGGTTTGTTGGTTTGCTGGGGGCGTGTCAGAGTGAGCGCTTCTGCTTTGCGAGGATCTTTGTTTACGGAGCTGCGAGATCAACACGTGGAGCAGAGACGCTAAAAAACTGTGTTTGTGTCTGTGATGCTTGAGCCTTGGAAACTATTTGTCTTTTTACGAAGTAAAATAAGAACAGTAAAGTCAAGAAAGCAAACCTTGCATCTTTATTGGAGGACTTTTGCATGTTAGCTAACTGTCTAGCTACGCATAGGGATACGCGCTGTACTTGCATAACACGCACCGCTTGCAGCATTACGGCTACCGTAGTCAGGAGCGTCGCGGAGTAATACATACTGTGCTTCACCATAATATTACAGTGTGTGTGTGTATAAGGACCCCAATTAATGAATCAATGGTACGGAAGTGGAGGAAGCAAGAAGATGACGTTTGATTTGGCGGTATCAGACTGTTTTTTTTACGTGTTACAACTGAACAAGGTTGGGAGTTATTGTGAATACGCTCATTAACGTTTGAACAATGTTGAGTTATTGTGAACACGTTTAATAAAGTTTGACTGACTGACTTATCTGACTGTTTTGTTTCGCTTAATGCGCCTTATAGTCCGGTGCGCTTTATATATGAAAACAGATCGAAAATAGACCATTCATTGACAGTGCGCTTTATAATCCAGTGCGCTCTATAGTGCGGAAAATACGGTAACCAAAAGTGTAAAAAAACAACAACAATAAGGTTTTAACCCAGACTCATCTGAAATTGATACATTTTTGTAAATAATCAAAATACAATTTATTAAAAGCCAAAAATGACCTAAACATTACTGACCTATTTACACCATAACTCTAGCTTCTCCTCTACTACATATTCCCTGTTTGGCGTGACCATGATGAAATTAATCTGGTGTATCCACATATTTCTGGCTCCTATTAAGTGTATCCTTCCATCCCTCTCCTCATTTAATTCCCATCATTCTCTCATATATTCCCATTGCCGAGGGCTGAACACGCTTTAGCATAACATCCATCTCATTAAAACAATTTAAGGTTAATTCACATAGCAAAATATGAGGTCCAGGGAACAATTACCCTTTTGGTTAATTAATTCATAGGAACACGCTTTAGAAGAGTGCGTTGGCCTGCAAGGCACATTCATCCACTTCATCAGACGTACTGTGAAAGGAAAGCAGGCTTTCACAAATGGGAGCAAGGCTCAGATACAACCGCGATATCACAGACTTGATTAGGAAACAGCTGGGGAATTTTAATTCTGGTGGGTCAAAAAGGACAACATTTCCTTCCTGTGGTTCTAATATTCATCAGCAGAGTTTTCTGTGCAATGGTCTCCTCATTTTGTGGTTTAAATCGCTGCTCATGCTGCACAGCTGGATGGCAGCAGCAGAAATATGAGTTCTTCCTCCTGGAAGCAGAGGTAAAGAAAACAGAAGATGAAAGCAATAATAAAGACGCGTAAACAAGGACAGGGAAGCAACATCCTCAGCACTCTGAGATAATAGACCGTTATATTGTCTCGCATTTCTTAGGGAAATTCGACAACAGTATTCGCTATTGCTTGCCCTCCAACTGTGTCATTTGAAATCTCACGTTGCTGAGTTTTAGGAAAAACTGGTGACCTCGCTGTGACCCCCGTTCTTCTGAGCCAACACAGGCTGAATTTCCCTCGAGCTTCAACCCCAATCTGAATTCAGCCAGCGTTCATTCTGCGTAAAGGGAAACTGCAGCGAGAGCACTCTTTCAAAATGCTTTTTTCCCTTCCCTTTTACCCCCGCCTTGTCATATCACCATCTCACAGTGTAATAGTTCTCCCACTCCCATGCACATTATCCTACAGGGGACGCTTTCTGCTTGTGTCTAACCCTAAAAAGATTGATTATGACATTTTGAATCATCAATTGATGACAAGTCTGTGAACAAAGTCACACCTGAGGGACATTAGTGGAGTTTAGACTTAATTGAGTTATATAACAATACAATGATGTATGTGCTGTCATTGTACAAGAGGATCGAGCCCTTTTTTTAGTGGAGGGGTTCTTTTCATCGGCATGCTCTGGTTTCATCAAGACAAGACAGATACAGGGACAACTTCAAATGAGTTATTGGACTGTATGTTTCTTACCAGAGTTGTGCACAAACTAAGAAGTGGACTCAGAGACGTCACCTATTGGTTTGTGGACTACGGTTTGTCATTAAGAGTGGATCGACAGTTTTTATCTTATTTGACTTTGTTTATTCGGTCTCAATGTGATCAAAGTCTATTATGAGTATGTTTTGGTCTTATTGTGTGAATGTATTTGGGCGGCAGTAGTTCAGTCCGTAGGGGATTGGGAACTGGTGAGTGAGGCACCTGGGTGGACTCGAGGGACAGTTGCTTCAAGCTGAGGGGCATTTGTTCTGATCATAGGGGCATATTTGACCACTCGTGTTCCCCTGTAGTACGGCATTAGAGTCTTTTGCCACTCCTCAATCCTGCTGTGAACATTTAGTTGTACGTCTTTTTTTTCTTTTCTTTTTTTCTTTTTTTCCGATTTCTATCTGCTGTGAACTTACTATCTAATTACCAAAACCCAAGTGACCAATCTCAGATCAGAGACGTAGCCATCCTGCGTCTGTCTGTGCGTCATCACAGCTCCACTGTACCAATTTAGCGTTCCCTTACTGTTTCTGCCCATTATAAAGTCCTTGTCATTCAGTCACCTCAGGAGGTGAGGGAGGACGCAGAGAAACAGAGGAAGAGACAAGAGACACTAAAGGAAGGCGAGACAAGTGGCAATGTTTTACCGGCTCATTAGCAGCCTTCAGACAGTCTCTGGTCAAATCAAACCCTCTCTTCCAACAGCGCACAGAGGCCCGAGTACCAGCACTTTGATCACCCACACCCGCCATTCATTACTATAACACACACCACCTGTCTGCTGCCTTTTATTTCTGCCTCCGTTTCATGTTTCTGTCTTGAGTGTCACATTCATCCATGCTTTCAAACAAGCTGTCTTGTCAACAATAAGCTGCATGTCTTTTATAGCCGCAGTGCCACTTTATTACAGGAGGAGACCAGGGAGGGATTGTGTAGTGTTTGATTGAGCAAATGAACGTGTTAATATGGCTTTAATAACGCGGTAGACTATGAAAATGTCCTTGAGGTGTCGCATCGTCCTTGATGTTGGGATTCAGCCAAATGGTGACTTAATGATGCTGATAATAATGTGAAGTAAAGGCTCTGGCTGAGGCACTAAAGAATGAAACTGGCTGCCAAACTTCCTGATCACACACGCACACACAAAATTTATAGGACAAAATCCAGAGACAAGAGACAAGAGACAAGAGACAGGTAAAGACGGATTGTGAAACTGTGAAAGGTTTTTAACACCGTTTGTTTTCTGTTCTTGTGGGATTCCCAGTTTATAAACTGAAGCACTTGTGAGCTCCTTGTAAGTGTATTGTCACCAAGCAAGCGTAAAGCTGTCTGTGAATCCTCACACGGGTCTTTTAAAACCATGTCTTATTTTGTTGTTGTAGAAGGGATACGTTTATAAGCCTGCAATCCTTCTTGCAGCCTGATTTGGACAAAGTCCGCCTTTTTATGAGTCAATGTGCTAACTCCGTAGAGACTAACAGCGACAGGGATGACCCAGGTGATGGATCACTTACAGAAAACTGTTTAAAAAAATCTTTACTTGCTGTTTTCCCACTGCGGGACCCAATTAGAAGCCAGAAATGATGAGTTGGGTGCCAGGGGTCGTATTGACCAGCTGAGGTCCACGTGTGTTAGGTCAAAACAGAAAAAGATATCAGATTGTATCTTTTTCCCCCTCATGTCCTCAATCCCTTCACTCCTCCCTTCCAGCTAGCGTCTGCTGCCTCAGATAATCAGTCTCCATTTTGCACCCCATCAGCCAGCCTGTAATGATTATTTATAGCTAGTCATTCCAATCGATCTTCTTTTTAAAAGGAGTCATCTTTCTTCCATACGCCATGCAAGTAAAGATATCAGAGCCCAGTTATGACATGACATGCTTACTCCTGTTTTATCAGTTTGCAAGGATTTTATGACAAACAGGGTTTAAATGTTAGTTTAGTTCAGTTTTGTTGCACAATTTATAAGATGTCACTACCTAAAGGCAACATTGATTCCTGCTAAATTTGGACGAATAAAAACTTTTTACAAAAGCGTTTTAGTATTTCTTAATTCTCAGTGACTTCAAGAATTACAAGTTCAAGTTATGCAAATAAATAAAAATGCTGGCTCTTACATAAATACAATTAGTAGGCATTTTATTAGAAACGTGTAAGTTGTAGACAAAATAACATCTTAAAACTGTTATTTCAATAATGCTTGACACATCTTTGACTTGGTGTGTAGGACAACTGTCCATACGTAGCAATATCTAGTTTTATTTTTTATTTTTACGAAGTTGTGAATTTATTCAGAATCTAAGAAGATAAGAATCTCAACTTTTACATCAATCCATTTTTCCCCCACCCCTAGTTAGCTTAAACATTTGAGCCTCTATATTACTGCCATCACAGTACAGGAATATGTTCTTTCATGCCGGACTACAGATGTACAAAACTTTGGTAAATTGGTTTTGCAACAAAATGTGTCACTGTGCAGTCAATAGGTGCTTAAAATGAAAATATTAATGAGGAATTTGTATGTGTATTTATGTTTGCGTGCACATGGATGCAGCCGGTATTTAGAGAAATTAAAGACCCAGAAGAGCACAACAATAACCGTGTCAATCATGTGGCTTTCAGGAGGACAAATCTCCCTGCAGCACCTTGTACCCCCTCCACTGCAGCTTTCTGGGGATTACAGCTGCTTGTGTTTGCTTTCAAGCTCCTATAATACAGTCTCTGCAGAGATGCACGCCACATGAAACACCTTCCTGGCCATACACTCTGTCTCTCTCTCTGTCTCTCTCTTTCTCTGTCTCTCTCTCTCTCTCTGTCTCTCTCTGTCTCTCTCTTTCTCTGTCTCTCTCTGTCTCTCTCTGTCTCTCTCTCTCTCTGTCTCTCTCTGTCTCTCTCTTTCTCTGTCTCTCTCTCTCTCTGTCTCTCTCTCTCTCTCTCTCTCTGTCTCTCTCTTTCTCTGTCTCTCTCTGTCTCTCTGTCTCTCTCTCTGTCTCTCTCTCTCTGTGACTCTCTTTCTCTGTCTCTCTCTGTCTCTCTCTGTCTCTCTCTGTCTCTCTCTCTTTCTGTCTCTCTCTCTCTCTCTGTCTCTCTGTCTCTCTCTCTGTGTGACTCTCTGTCTCTCTCTGTCTCTCTCTCTCTCTGTGTGACTCTCTGTCTCTCTCTTTCTCTGTCTCTCTCTCTCTCTCTCTCTGTTTGACTCTCTGTCTCTCTCTCTCTGTCTGTCTCTCTCTCTCTCTCTCTCTCTCTCTCTCGCTCTCTCTCTCTCTCTCTCTCTCTCTCTCTCTCTCTCTCTCTGTTTGACTCTCTGTCTCTCTCTCTCTCTCTCTCTCTCTCTCTCTCTCTCTCTCTCTCTCTCTCTGCCTCTCTCTCTCTCTGTTTGACTCTCTGTCTCTCTCTGTCTCTCTCTGTCTCTGTCTCTCTCTGTCTCTGTCTCTCTCTGTCTTTCTCTCTCTCTGTTTGACTCTCTGTCTCTCTCTGTCTCTGTCTCTCTCTGTCTCTCTCTGTCTCTGTCTCTCTCTGGCTCTCTCTGTCTCTGTTTGACTCTCTGTCTCTCTCTGTCTCTGTCTCTCTCTGTCTTTCTCTCTCTCTGTTTGACTCTCTGTCTCTCTCTGGCTCTCTCTGTCTCTGTTTGACTCTCTGTCTCTCTCTGTCTCTGTCTCTCTCTGTCTTTCTCTCTCTCTGTTTGACTCTCTGTCTCTCTCTGTCTCTCTCTCTCTGTCTCTCTGTCTCTCTGTCTCTCTGTCTCTCTCTGTCTCTCTGTCTCTTTGTCTCTCTGTCTCTCTGTCTCTTTGTCTCTGTTGAGCCCAGAAGTCATATGGATAGCAGCTGGGGTAATAAACTCAAGATGTGAGCGCTGCCCTTGGGTTAGCCTCACTGAGTGATGGACCTGTTCTCTCCCTGCAGTCAGAACCGCTCTACATCCCCACCGCTCACACATGTACACTGACCACTTGTTGTGTGGTAGTTGAGGCCACATGGCGTGTTTGTGTGAAGCCCAGGTTTGTTTCGAGAATGAACTTTAGCCCACTTTGGTTTGCTGAGGGTTGATGCACAGGCCATAATTCTCTCATTTAATTCTGTGAGCCGTGTTTTGAAATGGGTTTTAATGTGCTTACCTAATGTCTCCCCACGTGTGCTGTAAACCTCTGAATCACAGACTTACAATGGATCTGGCAAGCATTAGAAAAACAATAACGTGCCTTTTATTTGGTTAATTGGGTTGTGCATTTAGTTTGCCAGATGAAATGGTCATGCAATCAATTAAAATCCTGCCTTTAGTTTCTTTTGTAGACACAGGCATGAAATAGCCGTTCATCAGGATTCTTGCTAAGAAACTAAGAGGGAAAGAAAATAGCATGTGTCCAGCTTGCGGTTGTAGGGATGCTTTGCTATGTATTTTTTATAGGGAAAAAGCAACATTCACGTATCAATCTGCCCGGACCCATGCATGCTGGTTGCAGACAACAATGTGCTTTACTCCCCTCTAAGCCTCAGATGTTATGATCTGCTCTGATTACCAGTAAGCAGCTTAGTTGTGGCGGGTAGAAGTCCTGTATTTCACAACGCAAGGTGGGGAGGTTTTTGGATTAGATGGGTGCAATGAAACTAGTACATCCAGGATTTTGGGGATCTTCCAGATGATGACAGTCATACTGATCCAGATCTGCACCTGTTGGCTGTTCACATCAGTTTCTGTTATAGAAGTGTTGATTTAGAAGGATAATTCTGCTTTATTACAACTTGGACCTCATCTCTGTAGTTTTGGCCATCATTTCTAACTGCCAAGATACTGGGAACACAAAAGAAGTCAGACAGACAGAGGACCACGAGCAGTTAGAAACCAATATAGGTTTTTTTTTTGCTGTCGGAGTTCTGTGCGAAGGGGGGGGGGTGGGAAGGATGTGACTGTGCAAAAAATGTGCTTTATCTACAAACTATTTTGCGACCCCCCCTTTAACAAATATTGCAAGTCCATATTCTGAATAATTATTATTTCCCCCTAAATGAGGGACAGTTTAACTTCCAAATAAAATGGTTTAGATAATCTGGATAGACTGTTGGCTTGAGAATATATGATTCCCATGTTGTAATCAACCACAGTTCTCATTTGGAAACACCACAGTGTGTTGCCTGCAGCAGCTGGTGGCAGGGTGACCTTTGATTGGCCATCTGCTCTACTGAAGTGTGAAGTGAAGAGACACTGAGGCTCCCAGAGTGCTGTTCTTTAGCTGAACCCTGAACTGCCATGAGAAAAATACATGAAACAAGACAGTTTCCCCACAGGGATCAATGACTAATAACCTTAATTAGACTAAAGAAGAACATATTTGTTAAGAAAGCCAGAAATAATGACCAAGGCTTGATTTCATGAAAGCAAGAATAGTGTGAGGTGTCGTTAATCCGACCAAAACTGGGTTGAAGGGATTCATCCTGGAGTGGAGATGGAGCGATTCATTCTCCCAGTGCAGTAACTGATCTGTGGTGGGAGTGTTCAGTGTTACTTTGATCCATAAGGGTGTGTTTGAGTTAAGGGCTTGGTTTCAGAAGTAGACGCAATGAAGTCCAAGGTCATTCAATCTCCAAAAACCTGGGTGAATACTGTTTCCTTCATCGCCTCTATTCTGTTTATCAACCTGTTAAAGCACTACTTAAAATCACACTCTCCTTACCTATACGCAGCCCAATGATTAGTCGATCGACAGAACATGCTGTTTACAGCCTCACAAATATGGATATTTCCTCTTTTTCTGTTTTTATATCCTATTAAACTGAAAGGACATTTTATTGACCAACGATTAATCGAGAAAATAATCTGCAGATTAATCGATGATGAAAAGAATCGTTTGTTAAAAGAATGATCTTCAGACACTGGTCTTGGTTGAAAACAAGTTGTGTGGCCCAAAAAAATATATTAATATGCTGCTTTCATACAGTATGAGATGAGATCATAGATCTGTATCATGGAGGCAGCACAGTGAGAGGATTTACTAACAGTTTAGAGATATTTTATGAGAAAATCAGAGTATACAAGTTGGGGGGGTAAAACAGGATTTTGAAAAGTAAATAAGTTTGTTAATTAACTGTGGAAATAGTTTCCCTTGCTATATTTGAATGTGTTTCCTTATTTTGTCATGAGTAATTGTATTGGTTTTCACATATTGACTTTGTACAACATTCAGAAATATGTTTAATTTAGTTTGGACAAGTTAGTTGTGTGTGTGTGTGTGTGTGTGTGTGTGTGTGTGTGTGTGTGTGTGTGTGTGTGTGTGTGTGTGTGTGTGTGTGTGTGTGTGTGTGTGTGTGTGTGTGTGTGTGTGTGTGTGTGTGTGTGTGTGTGTGTGTGTGTGTGTGTGTGTGTGTGTGTGTGTGTGTGTGTGTGTGTGTGTGTGTGTGTGTGTGTGTGTGTGTGTGTGTGTGTGTGTGTGTGTGTGTGTGTGTGTGTGTGTGTGTGTGACGGAGGTACCTGCGTTCAGCCAAGTTGCCATAGCTTGTCGATGCCCGGCGGCTGTTTATTAATGGATGGGATGTAGTGTGTGTTGGGCGCCCTCCAAGAATCAAAGGAGAATTGAAAGTACACGCAGTGCATTTATCTGCCTCACTACTCCTAATGTCCTGTCCTGCGGCAGTCAAACACTTCCACAGCGCTGTAGCAGGGAGGTGGTTGTAAAGTGAAATGGTGTTTGGGGACGAGAGCGTTGACTCTCTGGACAAAAATGCCTTTATTGTGTTTGTGTTGTTACGTGCACAGGTCAACATGTTTCCCACCCAGTTAACCCCCATTTATACGTGGACATCTGTGCTTCTGTGAAAAGTTGAAGGGCAGTCTGATCTCGGATATGTAACCTCAACAAAGTGCTCGAGGAGAACAAAGTTTCAAAAGAGGATTTTAAAGATTATAGATTGAGTCTGCAGTCAGTTAATTTGCTGGCCAACAAACTCGTTAGTGTTTTTAGACACTTTGTCTTTTGTCCAGCGAAATTTTTAATCAAGTTCAAAATAACAATTTCAACCTCAAACAATCTTGGGTTGGTTCCTTCAACTTGGCAACTGAGACCTAATAAATCAGTTTGTGATGTTTGTTGTGACGGTCTTGAACTATTTCCTAACTAAGCAAAAATAATACCATAAGAAAATTCTTAAGTAAAAACTGAGGGGGCTTTGTGCACCCGGCCTCAGCACCTCAGTCTTAAGTCCAGTACTTGGTTAAATGTACACTTATTTTGTTCTCACCTCTGCCCCCAACCTCCTGCTCCGACCTTTCCTAAATCTCTTCCACTTCATCTGAGTCTCGTCTGCGTGACTGCAGCGCTTCCATTAAGCCAATTAATCCTGTTCGTCCAGACGGCCCACTCTCACTGTCCCCTCTGACGGTCCGCTGTCCGTCCACAGGACCACCGACTCCCTCCCACACACACCTCACTCAGCGCTTCTTCGTGTCAGCGCTGCAGCAACATGCATTATCTGATGTCAGCATACATTATGCAGGAGGCAGATGAGTGCTGTTAATGCATATTAGTGGGCTCAGTGCTTCGTGGTGTATAAACTGCAGCTGTTTCGTATTTTACTGGGGGAATCTTCATAACTGCTCCAACACCTAGTTGCCAATTTTATATATTTATTCTAGGAGTTTTGGACCCTGGATGATGTATAGAGCAATATTATGTCCTTATGTTGGTAGATGTGTCATAAGAAATTGCAGTACATATATAGTTTTTATAAAATGTGTTATATGTATAATCAAGCCTTATTTTCTTAAATGAGGTGTTGTAAATAGTTTAATTTGTGTTGTTTATATATTATATTATCATCAGTTATAATATTAGAATGATTGTGTTATCTATGTTCACTGTTACGGTCATCTTTGATGGTAAAGTATATTGTTTATATGTGAAATATCTTCAGTACTAGAGCGCGAATGATGCTGTTTTTTAAGGCAGATATCAATATTTGAGATTGTGACAAACGCATAACGTAAACAAACATGTTTTCAGAATTAAAAGAATCGTGACCAAGTTATGTAATGTGCATCTTACGGTGTAAAAATATACTCGTCAGATTATATAATGGTGTTTTTAAATGACTTTAAACGTATCTTTTGCATTTCTGTGTTGCAATTTCTTAATGATCATCGGCTGACATGTATTTATAGATGTTTTGGTCAAACTCAAACAGCTATTTAACAACCAAATTTGACTCAAATGTTTTTTTTTTATGTTTATGTAAAAACCAAAGATGACAAAAAGAAAAAACTAAGTATCTTCTGATATTGTTGATATAAGTATCGGAGGGTTTTTACTTTCAAATGTCAACATGAACCTAAACCCCAGTATGATCTCATGTCAGTGTGTTCTGCAGCCAGTGTGTAAACAAGTGGAGGGTCTGACTAACTGCCTGTCTGTCTGTTTCTGTGTGACAACCTGTCGTGTGTCTCATTATTCTTGGGGTAGTTTGATCTGTCACTGTCTCTCCAGGTCTCTTATCCCTCTGTTCTTTGCTCAAACTAGTTCTTTTTGTTCCTTTTGTTTTTACAATGCATTGCATATTCAGAGGAGGCAGCATGTAGGTATCTTAAAACAACACGCACCTCCCTGGCTGCATGATTCATTCTTTACTTTCTTATTATCTTTTGTGTTTTTTTTTAGCTTTTAACTTCTTTCTGGCTTCTGCTTTTTGGTGTTTAACCCCTGTTATGTTGTAGTGCAACACTTATGTGTTAATGCAAAGATGAAATACTTGATTTATAAAGATTTTCCTTTATTATACATCCTGTGTGTTTTTATTGGCAGTAGTGTTGTCATGGTAATATGGAAAATCCTCCACCCGTAGATTGCTTGATTAGCTCTTAAATTTTTCAGAATTCTGTCTGCGCTGCATTTTTCTGTAACGTTCTTTTGAGTTGATCACGTAATGAGTTCTGTCTGCTTCGTCAGTGTCATGACAGATGTTCCATCTTGTCCATTGCCTCCTCCTCCTCCCTCGACACCCTACACCTGTCTCTCATCTGTTCTGTGTGGCTGCATGTTTTTTTGTTTATTTTGCACGATGTACGCTCACAGAAATTGGAAAGATTAAATATCACTGTTTTTGTTTTCTCTCTCCCTCCCTGTTTTTGTTTATCACATTACTTCTCTTCTCTCTGCAGGGGAGGTGCTCTTTCAGATGGCTGAAGTGCACAGACAGATCCAGATCCAGCTTGAAGAGATGGTGAGCATGTGGTGGTGGTGTTGCTAAAGTCAAACAGATGTGGGCCTTTCACTTTGGAGCCCCTCGCATTATTTAGATATAACACTCTCGTGCATTCACATATCGACACGAACTTGAGTAGCTTCTAATGTACTACTATTTCAGGGGTCGGTAACCTTTTTGGCTGGGAGAGCCATAAAAGCTAAATATTTTTTTATGTATTTCCTTGAGAGCCATATATAAAAATATATAAATTTGAATGCAACTTTATGCGTGCATTTTTTAAGAATAACACGTCTCCGATTACTAATAGCAGTATCAGTGTTTCATTAAACATGTGCTCTTTTATTAAATAAACTAAACTAAACGCTTACGTTATTTATCTCATTTATGTGCACGTTTCAGTGTTACTGCACGGGTGTCAAACTCAAGACAATTATATCCGTCTCGCGAGAAAATATCCTATGTCTGTCATAACTGGCCCGCCGGTTTTGGTAATTACATCAATGCATGGCACAACCACGGGTAAAGACATTTGAGGAAGTATCTAAATGTGTGAATGAAATCAAAGTTTTTGGAAAGCAAAGGGAAAGACACCACAGATCTCTGGGACGAAAGTGGCGATGTGAGCTGGACTGTTTGTGCGACATAACGAAGCATCTCACTGCTTCAGGGCCGTGTGATCACGGACATGTATGATGCAGTGAGAGCTTTCTAAGCCGAGCTTTCTGTGGGAGACTCTGATGCAGAAGGAAACTTTGGTCACTGCGTGTTTCCAAACACTGACAAACCATCTCCACCTGCGCATTCTGCTGATAAACTGAGCGCATTTGCCGACTTTGCAGCTCAGAAATTTAAATTGAACTGCTCAGCAATCTGTTTGCAGTTGACTTAAATATGTTCCATATCTTTTTGCACTTTATCCAATATGTGTATCCTGTTCAATAAATGTGGACCGTGTTTGGCCCTCCCTGTGATTGAGTTTGACCCCCCCGGTCTATTGCTTGCTTTGTGCAGTTTCTCCTCTGCTCGGTTTCGCTTAGGGCGGGGCTCCGCCCCCTATGCACACACGTGTGAACACACCTTCACCTACAGCCAGAGACAGAGCGGAGGAAAGGAGAGGGGAGAACTAAAAACAAATCCGCTGCTAAATGTTTTTACTTTAAAATGTCACAATATAATTATTTATTACTTGTTAATCATGTTAAAAAATGTTAAACGAGCCATATTGCATTATCGAAAGAGCCATGTATGGCTCGCGAGCCATAGGTTCCCGACCCCTGTACTATTTTCTGAAGACGGCAGCTTCACTTAATAATACGTTTACTAATCTTCTGATATGTAAACTGCAGCCATTACAGACTGAAAACACTTTTCAATAGAAGTTCTCCAAAAGATTTTTATTTGAGTCTTCCAGAGAGTAAAGTGGCCAATTTTGGAAACATAATCAGAGAACGTTCAGACAACCGAGAGAAGAAATGAGGAGCAGACTCGCTTTGATCTTAATACAAAGTATGTTCAAAAGGGTGGTTTTCTTTTAAATTGTCATCTCATCCTTTGGGGTAATGGATGTCAATGATCCAAGATAATGATTATATACAGCAGTATCATTCACAAATTGTGCATTGAGCAGATGCTTATCTCTTATCTAGAGACATTGAGAATGAATACAACAGTGACGTTAAGCAAAATTATAGCTTTTGTTAAAGACCTTGCTCTTCACTGAGACCCATTAAAGGTTCCTTCTCCATTCTAGGCAATGAACTCAATGCTCCTTGCAATCTAAACGGTGCAGAGTTCCTGCTCTTTTAGCAAGTATCCTGCTGATAGTAGTTTAAGAAAATATTACATCTCCCATCATGGAGGATAAGGGAGAGACGCAGACGATGAGAGGTCACAGAGTGACAATACAGAAGAATGTGTTCTTTGGGTAGTAGATTGTGACAAGTGAAGATGTGTCCTTTATAGTTTCCTTAACAATATTTCATCTCTGGTTCAGCTTTACTCAACCTACACACACATACACACACACTATACATACAGAGATAGCCAATTGACTTTGGCATGCATTTACATACCAGACATCCTCCCTTATTCCTTTGGGTGTGACATTTCCGACAGCAAAACAAACGCATCCCTTCAAGTCATTCTTGCAAAAACATCAGCACAATTCCTTTTTGAAAATAATCCACTGTGGTTGTGCATAATGTAAGTACTTGAGGTTTAGTTAGTGTGTTGCAATGTTTTGAGGTTTTTGTGTCCCTGTTTGTCTTACAGCTGAAGTCTTTCCACAACGAGCTGCTCACAGAGCTGGAGAAGAAGGTGGAGTTGGATGCACGCTACCTGAATGTGAGATTCTCTTTTTGATGTACAATTATATAGAGACACAAAGTTCCACCTCCTGACTATGTTGGTACCAGGGTTATTATAGTCGAATACAACTGGAACTAAATAAAAAGTATATTCTTTAAGAAAAACTAAACTGAGCTATAATACTTCAGGAGTCAGCATGAGTTTCCTTCAACTCTCGAGACATTTAACCACAGATGATGATGATGATGATGATGATGATGATATCTTTAATATGATTTAAATGTTGTAGTGGACCAAATGCCATTTAAAAAATCTCAGGTCTATTGTTGACAAACTGAGTGTGGTACTGAAAGAGTTAAAATCATGGCCGTTCCTATGCAGTTCTCCAACCATGCATTTTGTATGTATATGTAGCTTCATACGGTTCAGACACTATACATGGCCCTAACAAAAAATAACAACCTAAACCTTTCCGAAAAACTAAATTAGAACTAGCATACACACTCTGTAAACTAAACTAAATGATATTGAAAAGTAAAAAATATAAATAAAATCAATGCGATTTTTAACCTTGGCTGGAATATAAAACCGACACGCAACATGGCTGTAATATTTAAGAGTCAGGCAGCTGCTTCTTCTCCCTCTGTACTGAGGCAGACTGCAGCTACACTGACTCACTATCACCTCTAGAGGAACACGTGGTATTACAGACTGGACGGAGCGCAGCTAGCTGTTAGCATGCTAACTTCGGTAGATATCTCTGCAACACAACACAGAGACGTCTGACATAAAGTCAACACTGTTGATAATGTTAGTTCATTGTTTAAGTATTTTGTTTGTTAAAGTACTTTAACAGCATATACATTGTTTGGTTCAGTCTCAGCCCCCAATTTAAACCATTGTTGTCTTCAGCAAACAATCTCTGCGGTTATCTATAATATGTTTTCATGTTTAACTCATAGTTAAACAAAGCCTTGCAATGTTTCTCATAACTTCTCCACCTTTTACTGCACTGAAGCTGGTAATTATTAAAAAATGTAGGCCCCAGTTGACTTTCTCACCATTTCAGTAAAGAAGAAAAGCTCAAAACCTTAGTCCAACTTTAATTATTAATTGAATGGCATCAATCATAATCATAACTACATTATGTAACCGTGTACATGACCCACATGCTTCATGAAACACCACTTTTAACTCTGCTCCTCGACAGTAAGGGCCTCCCCTGGGATTGAAGTTATGGGGAATACGGTTTGAACCATGTTCTCATAAAATCAGAAACAAAATGCACGCTCTCTCCTTAATTTCCCATCGGCTTTCATCCAAACCACTGCAGAAAGTTACATAAATTACTTCCCACTCTGCCCTGTGAATTATGACTCATTCTGTAAAAATAAGGAGTTTTGCATTTAAAAAAAAAATAGACAAATTCATTTATGGTAATGAGTAGTTTGGAATCAGTCCCAGAATATTTCATCATTTGAGACGGGGGATGAACCAGCATGTTTGGAAAGCTCTACAATGAATGTCATTCTTATTAGCCAAAAATTCTGATGTATTCAAACGCAAATTGGCTAAAGAGCCACCTAATGACCTCGTGTTTTACACTTGATTTGCACGTTACTTTAATGTGGGATTGTCAAATACTTTATATTGTACAGACACATGCAGCACATATACATAGTGTCAGTTCTGTGATAGACTGGCATCATGTTCATGGTGTATCCTGCTTCCAGTGCAGGCTCCAGCCCCTGGGAATAGACAATGGATAAATTCAAATCTGCAGTAACTGATTTGTTTTTGCCTTGGGGACGGCAGAAGAAAAGTTGTGACCCGTACCAAATTTTGATGCCAATATATTTTGTGGGGCTCTAAAAACAGCTAAAACGAAGGAGGAGAAATAACCAGTACATAATCTCAAATCCTCCTCCAGTTCTCCAGCCCCCATCCTGCACCAGTCAAGCAGTAAAACAGAAGCTCACCACTAGTCAGGGCAGTTTGCAATGAATGTATGTCAGTGTTAAACATCAGCTGTGGATGCTGACCGATGCACTGCCCTGCTGACTTTGTGCTGCCCCCTCAGGCCGCACTGAAGAAGTACCAGACAGAGCACAAGAGCAAAGGGGAGAGTTTGGAAAAGTGCCAGGCAGAGCTGAAGAAACTGCGCAGAAAGAGCCAGGGCAGCAAGCACCCATCCAAGTATGGAGACAAGGAGATGCAGGTCAGTCTGTGTGTGTGTGTTTAACTGCAGTGTGTATTCATGAAACTGTCAGATGTGTGTAGGAGTGTTTTTGAATGGTGCAAACTGGTGCTTCTATGGATCAATGAGGGATAAAACAGATGTCTTGGCTCTGTTGCTCATAGAGCATCCTTATGGCCAGCTGGAAGACCAATGTATAAAAACGCATGGCAACATGATTACAAAAGCCAGTGCCAAGAAAATATGATCCGACTGGCTTCAGCCCAGTACGTGGCACAGCAAACCTGTCAGTCAGTTTCTCATCATTCACTTCATCTTTATTTCAGCAAAGTCAGAATTAGAATGACCACGGCAGACTTTTAGTGAACTCACGCTGACTCTTCGCTGTAGCACACGCTCTGCTCCTCGTAGGGTTGGCTCTCCCTCCTCCTGATGGGATTTGAGCTTCAGTGCGCCTGGTAATCCGTGACGCTGCTGATGGGATAGGACGTGCTGAGCCGAATGGAATGGGACCCCCGACTAGGCACACGCAGTTTGGGTGCCAGTCTGCAAAGGCTCTTCACAGTGAGAGAAACGGAGATAGCGAACACTACGACTCAAACTCACTGCGCCAAAGACACGGGCCGAACAGCAGAACCTATCCCACAGATTAGAGCTGCGACTGTAACCGTGGTTCTGGAAGTAGAAAATACAGCTACATCTGTCCAGCAGTATAAAGGAGAGCTGACGCTTTTCAGACTGTGGCCTTCACCAAGGTCAACAAAGTACATATAAATAGAATCATTTTTCAAAACAAAATGAATCAGTTTTCTCAAACTAATCACAAATAAATGTATTCACAAATAAATCATGTCATGTGGTTTTACACTTTAAAAGTTCCTGATAATGTAACTCTGCCAAAGTGCTTCCACAACTTTCACTATTTACATCTATTTTCCTTAGTTGCTGCACTGTTATCAATATTACATAATCTTTGTTTATGATATTTAGGGAAGGTGAATAGGTTAAGGGAGGCATATTTCTCTCATGCGCAGGTAACAGCTTGAGCGGAGGCGTGAGGAGACGGTGAGAGTCTGTAGGTGTTCTGTTGACATATAGTGGGCGTGCCCTCTTACACAACCTGCACAGGAGATGCTGTTGTTAGCGGCTGTGATGTGCTCTGTCCAATCGGCTGCTCCTCAGCACGGGGAGAGGCAGAGAGAGACGAGGGAGACAAAGGAAAGTGCTGAGGTTACATGTGTTTATATATAATACTGTATGCTTGTGTGGTTGTGTGCATGTATTCCATGTGTGTAAGTAATGGGCTTTAAACTTGATGGAAATGACAAAAACAAAATCTATATTAGTCAAATATGGATCGGACACGTTCAGTTTGAGCACAGCTGAACTGTCTGCCGACTCAAATGTCACACACACTTCTTCTCGCCGTCAGCGGGTTTCTGTATAGAGTGACGGGACAAATACGTCGTTATCTGCGATAAGGTAAATCTGTGGCTGATGGACTTCTGTTGTTATATTTCTGCCTTGTCAGCAGTTCAGATGTCAAATGGGAATAATTAAACTCACAATGGAGCTGCACTGTGTCGTGTACAGCAAAAACTCACTCACTTGCTGCTCCACTGTGGTTTTTCAGCAGACATCATGTGGGAATATATTGTGTTTAGACACTTTGTAGTCCAGAAGTAAACTGCAGTTAATTACGCCTGGATTCATGTTTAGATTACCCATAATGTTTTGGTATTTTCAGATTAATTTGATAGTTGTCAGACTGCTAGTCTGTCAGGAGGCCCAAAAACCAGGGTACTTTTGAAAAAGTATTATAATTAAATGTACTTTGACAACAGGGACTAGACAGAAAGACTTGGAGTGAATGTTTGGAAGATCAGAGCGATTTCTTTAAGATTTTAATGAATGCATGAGTCTAGAGTCTGATCCGATCCCAGCTTTGGGGCTATAGGTTATGAATCTCTTAATGACATTTTATTCAAATTTAATAAAGCATGTGTAATTACACAGTCTTAATCAAATTAAACCGTACAGTAGATAAACTAAACGCACAGTAAGAGAATGTGAATGACTTTAACTCATGGCAGTGCCAAGACAACCTGGCGTCAGAGGTTAGGGGCTAATTGTGCAGCACTTCCAGAGGCTGAGGCAGTCGGCCCACACCGCTGTGTAGGGGCAGCCGGGGACGTAATTATTGTGTAATTGTTAGTGTTGTTTCGATGGATGGCTGGCGGAGCGTGAAAGGGGCAGCCGGGCCGTTCGTTACAATAATCGATACATGGAGCTTTGAGGAACAACAGCTAAATTCAGCCCCAAAGTCCTGCAGTTCCTTTTGGGCCTTCATGGCTTATCAGGTCTGAAAGAGTCTCGGCTGAGATACCAGGCCCCTGATGTTTCATCCCTATCACATGAACTGAATGTCCAAAGTTGAACACCTCACTTATTTGAATGTGTACCTGTGTGTACATCATTAATGCATGCACGTGTGCAGTGCACAACATTACCAACATTTACCAGCCAAATTCTGTTCAAATATTCAAGTGGCTTGTAGATTTGTTTCAATCACAAGCAAAAACAATGGCAATATATTAAGTGACTGGTAAATATTTGAGCATTCAATAGCCATTTAGCCATTGGACAAAAAAGGTAAATTCTGTACCCTGCATGCATGTCTTCATCACCTCCAGCAAGCAGATCATGTTTTATTCCTGTTTGTCTGTTTGCTTATTGCGATATCTCAAAGTCTTGTTTACACATTTAAGTGAAATCTGGTTGACGTTTAGTCAGAGGTCATGTGAAATATTCCTGCAGCATATAGTCTAGTACAAAACCGCGTGCGTGTGTGTGTGTGTGTGCTGTAGACCTCCTGAGTAGCCTGTGTGTTCTGTGTACTAAGTGTGTTTCGGTAGCCAGATTCTTGCTGTGCGTCTTATTGGCTCTCAGGGGAACCAGGTCTTGGCAGGAACAGGAAACACCGATGGCCTGCACAGTGAAGCTCACAGCCAAAGATAAAGGACAAATGTACCTTCTTGAACATACAATATGGTTTATGTATTTGTCTGGGTACTTGTGACGGACAATAATGTTTGTGCTTAAAGCCTGAAAGCTTGACTGTGGATGTGTGTTGGCTCACTTGTTTCTACATAATGAGTACATGATGTTTCTCCAGTAAAGCGTCCTCCTCACTTACTGCATCCCTCCTCTATCCAACTTTTAGTTAAGTGATGCAACAGCTCACTGAGGCCTTTTTTTTGGAGCAGCAAGAAAAAGAATCGAGCACAGATTAAAGTAATCGCCATCGCTCCTCCTGCTAATGATTGATGTTATTATTGAAACTAAAGGTGATGGGAATTCACACGTTTATAATTGTGTACCTCAGGGGCCATAAAGCACAGAGCTGCTGCCTATACCATCTGATGAATCTCCTAGTCTCCATTTGTGACTGAAGCATGATTTGTAGAAAGGCTTTAGACTGATGCTAATGTAAAGGAAATCACTCATCCTCCCTCCAACTTCCACTGCATCATGTCCTGCAGAATTCTCTCGTTTTTCTGCAATAAGAAAGGATGAAAGATGCAGATTATGAGTTCATGTTTTTGGTTGTGTTTGCCAGCAGGATAAAGGGAGAAACCTCTGGCTCATTTTTTAGGAAACTTGGTGAAAGGGTGTATCATGGGCCAAGGAAGAACCCATTACATTTTGGAGCAGATCCAGTTACACGTATTATTTTTAACATTTGGAAATGACCTTTGTGGAGTTCTGCGCTCTCCGATTGACCTTCTTGTCTTCGTTACATTTGTGCTTTCTCTTGTCTTGTCTCAGTAACAGTGAGATCTGGGCCTGTATCTCTCATCTTTTTCATAAAGTTCCAGAACTGTTCTTTAACACGGCTCAACATACGGTAGCTTTAACTTCTTATGCAGATATTTGTTTAGTTGGAAGCAACTGCATAATTGCATAATTTGTTTCCCCAACATGCGAGTGCAGAGTAGTAGCACCAATCAAACACACAGTCATCATCCCATCATGAGAAGACCGCTATGATGGATGAGGGAAAAGTGGGGATTTCCTGCCATGTAGTTCACGTGTGAATGATGCGTGAAAAAACTTCACACCTGCCTTCTAGTTATTTTCTCATGTTTTCAGTTTTTTAATGGGATGAGATCACAGGAGATGGCAGCACGTCATGAGAGGAGAGCTGTGTACCAAAGAGAGCAATAGGGAGGGATGAGATGATTGACTCAATGACACAATTAGGAACCTCGAGATGGCACTGGAGTAAATGTCACGAGATCATCAAAGTCATAAGGATTTATTCTCAGATGTTTCACCAGCACGTTCCCAGACAACTGCATACGAACGAAATACGTGTCTAATGGGAGTCCACGTAAGGTCAGGTCGGGTCAAACAAACGCAGGGCTTTCATCCAGGTGTCCTGCGTCAAACTAAATGTTAACACAACGTTAACCAAATGTTTCAAACTGCAAGTGTAATCCGGGAGAAATAGCCAATGTTTCCCTCTACATCATTAAGAATGCACTTTAGTTGTATGGGAACGTAGTTTTTAGGAGACAGGGTTGTTGCATCAGTTACTTTATTCCTTAATCTCCTGAAACCTAAACGGATCATCAACCGAATTATAATTATTAAAAAATAAATATGGGCAAAAACTGTGTCTAAAAGGGAGTTAATGCAAATCACTTGTTTCCAGATGAACCTTGACAACCAGAGCGCAGCCTCATGCATAACAGTATCCAAAAAAATCTGTTTTAATTTCAGTGACATTTAAACTCTGACAGCAGCTGAGATGACTCGAACACTTGCTCACTGTATGTAAATGATAACACACCACAGTTGATTCAATCCTGAGAAACATTTATTGTTTTAAATGTTAAAGGAGCATCGGAGCCACTTAACACAACACTCTCTTACAGTCGTTTCTGTTGTCTTTCATATCTGTGAGACAGAGAGGTTTGTCAGGTTGAGATGAGGGAAAACTGCAGTGCAGGTAATCTTTCAGCAATAAACCAAGCATGCATGAAACGATGAGCATACCATCACGGTGCTTAATATCCCTCTTGTGAGGTTGGTTCGATTTACAGAAAACCTCATGTCATGCATGTTTAACAATGTAAATCTATTCACTGATCAATCTGTTTAAGCTTCAAACGCACTCCCTGACATGTTTCACACTCTGCAGAGTCAGAGTTTTAGAGGGTTCAGACCACCTTAAAAGTGAAATCAGTCGATAAATACTGGAGACACAAGCGCACACTCGCCCTCCCAGCACACGTCTTAAATGCTGATCGTGCTCACTGTCAGCAGAAACCAGGAGCAGCTTTTGGCCAGATTTATATTTTGTGTTAAGAGGGAGCTTTAGGCGGAGAGCAGCTGACTGGCTGAGGCATGAACGGTCAGTTGCAATCTAATTAGGGCTCCATATCACACGTGTACACCACATGCAGCATTCCTGATGTATTAAAATGACTTAAATAATTGAAAAGGAACTCCGCTTTGGTGAGTTAATGTACTTTAATGTTTATCAAAGTAGTTGCGCTCTCCAGGGATCTGTTTTAGAACTGTGCTTTGCCCATCTTATAGCTCTAAAACCTTTCACATCATATATATATATATATATATATATATATATATATATATATACTTTCTCGCTCGTACCCACACACAATGTCAGGAACAAAATGAAATGGGGTTCATGAGGTTATAGGACATATACTGTATGATAGACAGTCTGTATAATATTTGTAGATTGTCGCCCATCAAGTAAAGAGCTCACAGCAGACTATACATCATTTGTGGTCATTTGATGGTATACATATACATTTTAGGTTTATGAACCATGAGCATAAACTCAACTGCAATAATAAAGGTTTTATAAATAACTCTATAAAACAGGGCCTCAGGTTTAGGTAATGACAGAATGAATCAAACGAACACAAAGCAACATCAAACCTGGGGCCACTGGGGTCATTTATTTAAGGAACATTTACAAATCATTGCAGTTTCCAGCTTCTCAAATGTAACACATAGCTGCATTTCTGAGTTTTATATGATGTTTATATTGAATATTCTTGGGTTTTGGACAAGTGAAATCTTTGAGGTTTTCACTGTGGACACTGGAGCTTGCAATTGGCATTATTTAGAATGTGTTGACATTGTGTAGAGTTGACAATTAATCTTCTTAAGAATCGAATCGATTCCCTGCTGACAATATTCACGAGTTGCAGCTTTAGGAGTGCGCTTCACATGCAAACTCCAGTGTCTCCTAGTAATAGTACAAGAGGAAACCTTACATCATACTTCATGGTATTTGAGTGAGAGGAATCCAATTATGTTACCAAAAGCACATTTTTCAAAGTTGTTTTGCTTTGCCTTACATTCTGTGAGTACACACTGTATCTTACCTGCTTCCAGGTGAGGAGACTTTATCCTTGGGGTGAAATAGAGACATGTTTGACAGCTTCATAGCCGTACTCCCATGTGGTGTTTTGTCTCCTTGTAAGAGCTCACAGGGTATTCTACGAAGGTTGTATAATCATGAGGAAGTCGGAACATACTCATGTACTCCAGGGTAAACTACATATCAACTTTCTCCTTCTCTTTATCTGTAAAGTGCACTCATAACTCCACACAATTTCCCCCTCCCCCATGTCACAGCCCGTCGGTCACTCTCAGGTGATTAACCGCTCGCTCGCGGCCGCTCTGACCTCCGCATGGTGCTCTGTGTCTGATCAACACGATCACTTGCTGTGTGTTTTCGTAGGCTACCTGAAAGCCTCTCCACCTCCGTTGTTTGTATGATTCACATGTGGTCTTCATCTTCCTCTTCCTCTTCCTCTTCCTCTGCTGCTTTGGCGCATCACCATTTATTATTTCACTGTGGGTGATCAGTGCATGTTCAGCCATTGTGCACCCACATGTAGGTGCATTACATAGAAATTGTTATTTTCCTGCTAAATGTCTTCTGGCACATAAGTTTCCTTAATTTCTCTTCCGGTTGCATTTTGATTTGATGCCTGTAAGGGTCAGACGCTGGAGAATGAGATATGACAGATCTTCTTTTAAAGATTTGAGGTGTGACAAAGAGGCTCCTTCATGTGGCACATCAGTATATTCAGTGTTACCCGCCAGAAAGACCCACTTTTGACAGAGATGATAAACTAAACTAGCACAGATGAGCTGTAATGTGATGAATCATGGGTCAAAACTGAAAACTAAAACTTTGAAATGCCAGTGTAGGGCAAATGGCAGACAATTTGTACTTCTTAAACGCTTAGTTCAGCCTGAAAATGATGAATACATTGCCATGAAAATATATCAAATCAAGACAATCAACTGTAAGGGGTTGAACTTGGATAAAATGTGAAAGAAAACCGAGCTTCCCATTCATTAATACCACACAGGAGTAAAGTAACGCAGCTTTCAGTAATTGTAGCATCATAAACAAAGCATGACTCTTCATCTTGTATTTAATAGTGATGAGGCGTTATGTGTTTTCACCTCATCTCTCTGCAATCAGTCTGTATAGAAGAAAGAAAAGATGAGATTAATTGCTGCGTGTCTGCAGTCACATCATCCCTGTCAGGGTATTAGGGTCATTACAGGGATCAGTAAGCCTCCCCCTGCCTTAAGGGGGGCCGTGGACAGTGAGTGTGATATAGACTGAGGGGTGGGTGAAGCAGCCAAGTGTTCCCACAATACTCCGCTCCCTTCACGGCCCGAATCTGCTTGAAGACTCTGGTGCTGGTCTACCATGCTGTGAATGGATCAGCCTCTTCCTACATCCAGGCCATAGTCAAACCATACACCCCAGCTCGTTCACTTCGCTCTGTATCTGCCAATCAGCTCACTGCGAGTGGGATCCAGATTCCCATCAAACAAAACCCGCCTGTTTGCTATCCTGGCTCCTAAATGGTGTAACGACCTCCCCGTTGATGTCAGGTCAGCAGACAGTCTGCACACCTTCTGCAGACTGAAAACTCGCATGTTTCGCCAAATGCATAAAACGTACATTTTATATTATATTTTCTCATTTCTGTTTGTAGCACTTGAATTGGTTTGGCTTATTTGAAGTTAAAGGTTTGGCTTATTTGAAGTTATTGTTCTGCACTTAAAGTGGTTTGGCCAATTTGAAGCTGATGTACTTTAAGATTCCGGCTGTTCGGAGTTGTATCCTCATGATTGTTTGCACTTATTGTAAGTCGTTTTGGACAAAAGTGTCAGCTAAATGAAAGTGTAATGTAATTTAAAAGCAGAGAGGCAGTCAGATAATGTAAAGTGTACGGAAATGTCATTCTCTTGGCAGATTTTCTACAGAGCCACACGATGTTCCTTTACCAAAGTGAAACTCTTTTTCATAGTACATTGGACTTGGATGTACATGTGAATGACCCCCAGTAAAGTACAGTTGTCAATAAGTGTCAGCTATTGCACAAAACCATAGCTTTATAAACACAGCAACATTTTCTATTTAATTTATTATGATATTATTATTATTTTCCCCTTTTTTGAGACATAATGACCTAAAATATTGCCATAAATGTCCATCAGCTGCTTTGATTTGCTATGATTTCCATGTGAATATTAATGACCCACTAAAGTGAGGAAAATGAGTTTAGTTTGGTTAAAAGCATTTAAAGAGCTTTATTGTCTTTATAGTGTCACATTTATTAATATCTTTCCAGATCACATCGTTAAGTCATTTGGCTAACCAATGAACCCTCTATTTATCTGGATGTAATCTCACACTGCAAATCTCTATCTTGTCATTATAGTCTATCATTAACTTCTAAAAGTGTTATTGTTCTTAAAACAAGTGAAACCAGATCTGCAGGATGATTACAACACAGAGAATAACATCATCACGGCCACTGCAGAGATCTGTTGATGCTGTTCTCTGTGCATTGTGTTGCAGAAGACAAGCCTCATCATAAGCCCTTTGAAAACAATGATATGTTTATGTCCCACATCTGTATTTATAGATCTTCGAATTAAATCTCTCAGCCTGTACATGATCCCATTTGAATTAGTACACTTACAGTACTGTATGAAGGATGGCTTTGTGTTAAAGTCTCTTCAGCGTGTACTTTCACAACTTGTATACCAGGTTCCCTTTGTACAGTATCTGTCAGATTTAAAAGCAATTTGTTCCCCAATTGACCAACAAGCCTCAACGAGAAGAAGCACATTGTGCAGCAAGTGCTTTAAATCCATCATATCTAATGATAAAGGCGCAATTCGTGATCTGAATTGAAACATAAGGATAGACCCATCAAGATTCAAAAGACAGGAATGGAACAAAGCGAGTTCATATTTTTTAGTTGCGCAGTTAAATATTTATTTCCATTATAATTGGTAAACACTGCAGTAAAAAACTGGTCATCAGTTGTCTAAAACAAACGATGCTGCATCTTGTTGTTGTGTTTGTGAAGATATGTGTGATGTCTATAGTTAGAAAATTACAGATTCACATGTTTTTAGATATGTATGTTTTTGAGGCAGAGATATGTAATAATGAATGCATTAATTAGCTTAATTAATTACCTAATTAACACATATTGTTATGCGTGATTTTAGAACGGCATTAGGTAACTGAAGTCCCTCATTTAAAATCATATCTCGCCACCACCAGTTAGTTTGTTTGCCTCTTGACTTTGACGGCGCGCGTGACGGCGCGCGTGACGGCGCGCGTGACGGCGCGTGTGACAGTGCGTAGGCTGCTTACTTTCTCTGTAAACAGCCAGACACGGCCATTAACTCCTCATACTGGAGCTCGCCGCTGTCTGGCACTCTGAGAATGCCGCTTCACATTATTGGACACGGTGGGAATCTTCAAATGTTTTCAGTTACATAAGTGACCCTGAGGACAAAGTGGGTTCACCACATTCTACCTTTTTTTTGTTTGTGTTTTTCAAGGTGATGCTAGATGTGGATGAGTTGTTCCACTTGTTTGATGGAAAAATATCCTGTACCTCAACACACACATTAAGAGTGGGCCTCAGTGTGCGGAGTGGCTGAAAGGAGTAGAGGGTGAATGGGTTTAAAGACCAGAGTGAGCGAGTTTGTATTGGAAAGGCAGAAGTTCTATAATTCAGCTATTCTACAGGAAATCCAGAATACAGTCACCATTATAGACGTCTATGATTAGACCCTATGTGGAGCTTGACTTCTTTTGTTCTAATTCATGGTTTTCAGGCCTAATGTGCTGTGACATTTTCCAAATGAATAGCGAATTGACTTTCAAAGCAGAACATGAAAGCACAAATGTGTCTGCTTTTTATATGTCATGACTGTGATGTATGAGGCCTATTTTATTTTAAAACGGCATAGTCCATTCATGAAAACCCATCAAAATACTGTCCATCATCTGCCGAAGTCATTCAAAGCTTCCATTGTTGAAGGATTGTTGATTCACCCAATTTACACAATGGAATTTAGTTTGTGGTTTTAAAGGTCTCTAGATTATACACCGTCATCAGGACATATTTATAGGAAGATAATTCTAAAAGTTACTTTTCTTTTAAATATCTTTTTACAGAGCTTTGAGAGCCTCTAAACTAAATGTAATTCTTCTCGATTCACATTAGGTCCCTTTGACGTCATTTTGGCTCATTAACGCTCCGAGTACAAGTACCACCAGTTTGTGGCCTCCTACTCTCAAACCTCGCAGCTTTAACCCTTTTAGAACAGTGAGGTAATGTCCTCATGTTTTTTTTTTAATGCTATCCTTTTCCCTCCTGTCTCCCCAGTATGTGGAGGCCATCAGCAATAAGCAGAGCGAGCTGGACAACTACATCGCCGAGGGCTACAAGAACGCTCTGTCCGAGGAGAGGAGGAGGTACTGCTTCCTGGTGGACCGTCAGTGTGCTGTAGCTAAGAACAGCAGCGTCTACCACAGCAAGGTGAGAAAGAACGGCTTCAGCCAACAGCTTTCCTCGACCTCTTTATCTGCCGGTTATGTCACGGCAAGATGTCATCTCTAGCTCTGCTCACCCCCAAAGTGCTGGTTTGAAATCACAGATGAGTTGATTTCCACATTAAAATATGTCTACAGTCGCAGTTGTTGTAGATGTTTGACTTATATATTAACCACAGCATTTTGAGGATATATTTAGTTGTATAGGTAAACATTTATATATTTAAAAGCCATATTTAGCCCAGTTTGAACCTAGTCACATCTTTTAGCTTTCTTTCTAGGTGAGCTCCTCGTACAGCTGTGCTTCTGTAAAATATCCGTTATCATAGATGATTAGATTAGTTGAAACCTTATTGGTTTATTGCAAAGACATAATCTGATACAGATGTTTGTAACTTGTAAATGTTAGTCATATATTATATGAAGTCATTTAATGGAACTTTAAAATGGTTTATAATTGCAAATAGACATGTGGTTGAGGTTGTGTGCAGATGTTGGCAACCACATCTGAAAAATGTAGTCGCACACATTTAGAGCCACTAGATGAGCAGGCATGTTGCTTTGTTTCCATCTTTCTTTCATTTTCTCGTCCATTCCATCCTAAAAAAAAAATTCTGCTTTTCACATGCATCAGTGCATTTGGGAGATCACCCATCAGGAGTTTTAAATTATCCAAGATAGTCTCCTCTCACTGAGGAGACGCACTGGGGAAATGTGAAGTGGTATAGCGAAGTGTTAGAGATGGAGGGTGAGTGGGTGAGTGGGTGAGGAGGAGGGCGAAGTGGGGAGGCAGCGGGAGAGAGAATGACCTACTTCTTGCAAGAACACTTGGTTCACTGACTGTGTGGGCATGAATGTGTCAGAAAGAGTGATTGATAGACAGAGGGAGGAAGCAGAGAACACACACTGCTGACATGATGATGCATAAACAGCAGAAAAAGATTTAATCAGTCTTCAACTCTGTTCTGAAGTACAGTCAAATCTTGAATTGTTTCAAGTCTGGTCGCTGCTTCTGTGTGAAGATTTGCTGCTTTTCTTTGTCTTATAGTTAGCTGGCTTCCTTTGGAGTTTGCATTATTGGTCAAATAAACCAAGCAATTTGAATACATCACGTTGGGCTGTGGGGAATTGGAAAATGTCTGACATTTCATAGACTATTTTAGAATATTAATTGAGAAAATAATCAGCAGATTAATTGAAATTGAAAATGTTATTGTCTAAATATTTTACTCTACAATATGGTCGCAATATCGACATTTAGGTATTTGGTAAAAGATGTCGTGGTATTTGATATTCTCCATATGGCCCAAGCTGGGAGCTGAGCTACACCTTTGTGACGCTCATGTCTACAACGTATTAGAAACATACTTATCACTTAGTGCATTGTCATGCTGAATCCCTTATTTCAAAGAAACATAAGCACATGTCTGGTAAAGACAAGATTTAAAGTGGTGCTTTTGTATGATTTTTTGTTAAAAACTCAGATCTCAAGTTAATAAAATAGTATGAGTGTTATTCAAATAAGAATTTATGTTGTCAAGGACAGCTGTAGTTACTGTAGATGATGGGAGAAAAGGATCTTCGAGAAACACCACTGGTGATTTTCTCTCTTACACATTCAGTTTCTGTAAGGAAAAGGTTGTCCTGTGTGTGATTGTGAAGCGAGAAGGCAGGAATTAAAGAAAAAGGACCAACGTCTGCTTGTCGTTTTAATCATCACACTGGTGAAGGCACCATCCCACCTACGCTCTGCCTCAGCTATTGAAAAGGGCTAACTGAGGTCGTAGTGACTCATAATTTCTACCTGCAGCAAGAAACACTGAGAGACTTTGCTGCACACATACAAAGACGTGGGGGACATCCCATTCATTCCAGTTCCATTAACCCTGCCTGAAACTGAATGTCAACAAGAAGCAAGACTTTTACTGTGACAAAGAAATCATTAAAGCTATTTTAGTTGGAGAATGAATCCCCAGTGACACGATGCTCACTGTTGGTATGCATTTGTTTTTTGCTGTACTTTTATATCTGTGTAAGTGTTAATTTATTTGATGATCCCACCCACACCCAGAAACCTGACTCTGCAGCCCACAGACACTCCCCACAGTGGAACCTCACTGTGTTTGTCCTCCACTCCAGCCTGGTGGAGTTAAAACTGTTTGAGCAGCAGATTCTCCTCAGTGTCTTTCTAATATTCATGGATTCAGAACTCTCTCATCGTTGTTGATGAATGCTAATGAGAAGTATCTTCATGCAACGGCCCTACTGTATAATGTATGGCGGAAATGTAACTTCAAGCACCAGCTGGGAGCTTCTCATATAGGAGGATTAATATCTCTCATCCCTCTTCTCCTCCTTTCATCTATCAAATACTTCTGCTTATATAATGTGGTGCCATGCAACATTTACAAAAGCACCAGATGTTTACAGGACCAAGATGATTTTGGTGCAGATCTAAAAGATGTATTAGCGTTGTGAGATGCTATTCATAAACTATTAAATGTACTATGTATTTCGATGCAGATCCATATCCAAGTAGTGATTCAAACTTCTTAACATAAACAATGACAGCTTTAGAAATTGTATTATTTTTTAGAGGACATTTTTACTTTCTAATTTCTATCGAGTCAAACAAATAAATGAATGAATAAAATGTGCAACAGGTTTTAGTAGCTGTGATCCGACTGGAAGTTGATATCCAGTCTTAAATAAAGCTCAACCCCTCTGTTCCTTCCTTCTTTAAGGGGAAGGAGCTCTTATCCCAGAAGATCCCGGTGTGGCAGCAGGCGTGTGCCGAGCCCAACAAACTGCCAGATCGTGCCATGTTCCTGGCCCAGCAGATGAGCGGCGTTGCCGGCACCATGGTTCCCATTTCTCATCATCCAGGCATGCCCATTTCTGAGCCCATCCCTGGTGCTAAACCCCTGCCGGTGCCTCCAGAGCTGGCAGCCCTCAGGGCCAGTGGAGTCTTGGTACAGCAGGTCGGTTCCTTTAGTCGTCCTCAGACATGTGGAGTATTAATATGATTTATAGGTTGTTATAGAAACCGCAGTTGGTGTTATTCATGGCCCACTACAATTGCTCACTGGGTTTGTGTTGTGTTTGTGGATGTTTTATATAGCAGTAAAATGTCACTATATAAATCTTCTTCTAGAATGCTTCACAGCAGGGCTGCGATTACACATTATCTTTTCAATTAACACATCATATTTTATTCTATGCTCGGTCAGAAATATTGTCAACCCTCACATCACAAGTTCCCAGGGCCAAACGTGTCGTCTTCAGATGTCTTGTTTTGTCCGACCAAAAGTCTGAATACCCAACGATATTTAGTTTACAATAATAGACAAAGAGAAGCAGGAAATCGTCTCATTTTAGATGCTGGAACGGCAGCATTTTGAAATAGTTTCACTACTTCCACTTAAAAAATGATGACTAGTCGATTATTAACTAATGAATTCAGCGCTACATCACACTCATTTGAACTTGTGAGGATCCTCTCTGACGTAATGCATTCCCCAGCCTAAATCTGCTTCTGAGCTAAAGCCTTACAACTTAAACTAAAGTTACTTAACTAAAGTCTGAACCAACAAACAGCCCTTGAAAAAGTGAGACCATGTGACCAAACATGTCTTCATTCTCATGGTTTAAAGCTCGATTTGGCCCTCACAAAGATAGAATCACAACAGCACAGGGATAAGTGCTGTCTAATGAGACTCTTAATAAGGACCTCGAATATGTCGAGGGCTGTTGCTCCCGGATGTGGCTGCTGCATCATGGGAGCCCTCAACGCACCCTCAGGAAACTCTTGTGAATGCAAATGAACTTGTTAGCGAACCATGCTAATTAGCTTGTTGCACAAAAAAACACTCAACTTCCTCGAGGTCTTCAACACCCTGCCCCTCCTGCAGGCCTGGTTACACGAAGAAGAAAAGAAAACAAAAGAAACTTCAAGATTTACATGAAAGACTGCCACAGTTCGGCCCGAGCTCTTAATTAAAAACCCTGGTGCAAATTCAGTTGCGTGTTTCTGTTCCCAGATTAAATACACTTTGAAAGTCTCCGCCGTCTCCCAGGAGTCATTCCATATGTTAATCTTTAAAGCGGCACATACTGGAATGTAGTCTTTTCATTAACCAGCATTTCCTGACCCAGATCCTCTCTTTACCTTGTTCATTGTTATTAGCTGAAGAGCAGCCGGATCTTATGTAACAGCTTTGGGTGATGTAAGGAGAGAAAGAGTTTGTGTTTTAATTGCCTGTATGCAAATTTCATCATCTTGGCAGAGGCTGATGGGAGCTGTGGAAGGAGGGATGCCGGTGATGAACGGCACAGCGGGCGCTCACGGAGGGGAGGACTACCAGCAGTGGATGGAGGGCAAGCTGGCCCAGGGCAAGGCCTCACCGCAGACCCAGCGGCACGGAGGGGAGGTCTACTCCAACACACTGCCTGTGCGCAAGATCGCCCCTGCCAAGAGCAAGACCACACTGAGTAAGGACACACACCGTGTACTTATGTCAAGGGATTGGAAGGATGAAAGAAGCCGGGAACATTTAAGCAGTTTTAGCTTTATTTTATTTTATAGTCCCTACATTAACACCTATGTGGATGTTTGGGGGAAATGCACACAAAACAATCACACATCAGATTAATATTGTACAGAAAAGAGCTGTAAGAATTGTAAACACAGCTGATTATCATCAAACAATTATTTATAAACTCTCAAATTTAGAGATTTGGTCGACTGCACAATTTTTAAGAAAAAAAAAAAAAAGATGTTTCCATTTTGTATCCAGATGTTGTTCCAAATACGAGCGAGTCAGTATGAACTAAGAGGAATTGGCGTGTGTACAAAAACAAAGATTAGAACAAATGCAAAACAAAGATATATATATATATATATATATATATATATATATATATATATATATATATATATATATATATATATATATATATATATATATATATATATATATATATATACAAGTCAAAAAATTAATTTGTAGAATAGTTTTGAAAAATAAATGAAAATGTGTTAAAAAAATTAACATTAATAATAACAAATAAATCATCTATATATTTAAGGATGATTAACAAATATAAAACTGAGGTATGAACACTAATATAGCATGTATATGAATGCATGAATACTTTTGTTTGGGTGTGTATATAATATACATATATTCTATTTTTGTTTCTTTCTTTCATTTTCAGTGTATTTCAGTGTAAGGAGTAACTTTCAAAAAATAATTATGTAAAAAGGGTCGGTGTAATAAACTAAGGTTTGCCACTATTTCAAAAGTACTTACTGTTTATTTATTAGTTTCTATGTGAAAAACTAAACTAAAACTTTGTATCACATCAAATGTTCTGTATTCGGTTGTGTATTTCTTAAAAAGTATCATTGCATCTTTAAGATAAAAGCCACTGAAAGATCTCATGGAGAACATCTGCCTGGATGTCACACAACCTGTAGAGTTTATAAAACAAACTGGCCAAAGCAGATAGAAGGAGATGTGATATTAAAAATGGGAAGGAGAGATTATTAGTAAAAATAGATATAGGACAGGGACAGGTTTCACACAAAATGAAGTCATTTGAAATAAGTAATAAAGTATATGAAGTATATGTAGCTACACATCATGTTTCAACGGTGTTTATTAGAGAAATGACTGAAAGCTGTCCGTCTTCCCCCTCTCGTTATCTCTACCAGCGGAGACCCGTACGCTGCCCCGGTCCAGCTCCATGGCAGCGGGGCTGGAGAGGAACGGGAGAACTCGAGTCCAGGCCATCTTCTCCCATACAGCCGGGGACAACAGCACCCTGCTCAGCTTCTTTGAGGGCGATGTGATAACCCTGCTGGTCCCTGAGGCCCGTGATGGCTGGCACTATGGAGAGAATGAGAAGACGAGGATGTGAGTGCAACTTTCTTCTCTGAAGACTGTACAGTGTTTCTAGTCTGACTCATGTTTGTCTCTTAGTTAGCGTAGCTTAAATGAACAAAAGCTACTCAACCAATTTTAGATGCATTTGGTGAAAAGTCAGGACCTCTGCAGTTGAACCCACGTTTAAGTTCCAGATGCTACCACTAGTTGGTTATTGGCTGAAAAAAGTTCTGCATTTGAGTTTTTTGCTAATATCTGGTGCCCCCTCACCCCTTCCAGGCGTGGCTGGTTTCCCTTCTCCTACACCCGGGTGGTCTCTGAAGGCGATGGCAACTCCATGAGGCAACTTCGAGTACACAAGTATGTTTTGGAGATTTTACTTTTGTGCAAAAAAGCATCACTTCACTATACATGAACATTGTTATTTTATTTAAGGTGAATATTGATCTGATTATGATGAAACTTGATTATTTAGTATTTATTTAGTTATTTATATTGATAATGACATTGATTGTTAGTTGTTAAACCTTCCACTGAAAACCAATCATGAAAGCAGCAACCTACGGACGGCTCCCCTGCAGATGAACACCCACAAGCTAACATATTTGTTCCTGATTGGACCAGGTGGAATTCCCTCTGGGGAAAACATGTTTACCATTTCCTCATTATCTGCACACCTGTGTTTCCAGCCTCCACGGGAAGAGCAGCAGCACAGGCAACCTTCTAGAGAGAGAAGACATGCCTCTCCCCGTCCCTGATTACGGCATCAACTCCCGTATGGCGGCACAGAGCGCTGCTGCGCTGCATGGCAGACAACAACGCCCCTACAGTGTGGCGGTGCCAGGCTTCTCACAGGTGTGGGGGGGGGAGGGGGCCTGCAAAACAAGCACACAAACACTCACACTCTCATCTACCCACACACAAGCTTGCACATGACACATGAACTGAGCCGTCGCACAAAACCTGGCAAAGATCTGCACTTGTCTGTCTCAGAAAGTTTGCAAGTAGCTTTTCTCGATGTGCTGCTGACCTGAGATGCGCTACAGGAATAGCTTTGCGTTGATAGGCTGTCTCTTCCTTTTTCCAGTACTCGAGTTCTCTTGTGCCAAAGCCCACAGAAAATGCCCCGTTACATTAGCTTATATAGACGCAGAAATCAGTTCTCCTTCGCTTCACATGTTCCTGTTTACGGAAGGTTGAATGTCGAGATGTGGCGCAGGCTGGAGAAGTCTACCTCTGCGCCTGGCTGCCTGGCTCTCTGAGGGAAATGCTTCTGACAGTCAGTTGATACCAGAGTGAACGTTCGCCCAGCTGACTGAAAGGAGAGAGTAGGCAGCCGTGGTGAGGAGGGAAGGGAGGTACATTTTTCAAAAAGGCAAAATCAGACGTAGACTTATGCAACAATGAACCCTTCTCTCCTACGCCTCACCTGGAACATTACATGTGGGCGATGCTTAATTGCTCAGCTGTCATGTAACAACTTAAACTGTTCCTTCCGCCTCAGAGCCTTCAGGGATGAAAACATCTCTGTTGACATTTAAGGAAACTGGGTTTTGTCATCAGGTTTGTGTCCTGGAATCCTTTCCATTTGTAGGTCAGAAAACATTCAGTTGAAAATGTCAAGTTTAAAGTTAAAGAGTATATTTGAATATGCAATTAGGACTTTTACATTTAAATGTTGTTTTAACAGACTACACATTACAAAAGTTAATGTTTACTCGTATCAACAGTCAAGTTAAATCAAAAAGAGCAATAAGGTGTTAAAGTCATATGAAAATCAGAACATATTATATATTCTTTAATTGAAAGACATAATTTCAACGGTTCCGAGTGTCGTCACACAGTTTATCAGTCTTGATATTCAGCTCCGGCCTCTGTAGGAAGAGCCTTGTAGGGTTCCTGTTGAGATGCTGCTGAGTCACTTCTACAATGTGTCTTTGCTGCCATCTGATGGCTGCTGTGGTCATTGCAACTTTCCAGTTTTTAGTGATCCTTTTGAAAACTATTTGTTATGTTGGTTCAGAATAAATTGCATGACTAAATCAGTCATCTGTCTGTGTTTACAGCAAGGAGTTGAAGAGTACGAGCCCCGCTTCTCTACAAGGTAAGAACCACTAGTTGCAGTTAATGTTTTATTTTGTATTCAAAAATCAAGTTTATTTCAGTTCCCGTTCAGTCAGTTCAAGCAGAATATCATCAAAACTAAAGATGTTGAAAAATGGTATAATAGTGCTTTAACTTTGGTTGAACTCGAATAGTTTTTGGGTGGGAAGGCAGTGAGGGATTATGTCCTTTTTGTCTGGGCGCTGGGATCTTCCTACAGCCCTCTGAATGAATAGACTTAACGAGAACTGACTTTAAACCATGTTGAAACCGCTGACTATTGAGTTGAGGGATTGGGACGTTTTGTGGCGCGTAGCCTAAAGACCAGACTCGCAAACACACAACCAGCAGAACACACGGCATTTTGGATTTGAGTTGTTTTCTTTGTGATCTTTTTTTGTTTGCATTCTGTTCTGTTTGTACGTGACAGGATACAATAAGTAATAATATCATATAGAGCAAACTGCAGATTGGTACAGGACTGGCTTTATGCGTTTGATCGACTAGAACTGTTAAGAGGTCAACCCACACACGACCATTAGAAATAATTGTTATTGTTTTTAAACGGTAGAAATAGATTACATTATAATGCATGTTATTGGTTAATTTGGTTTCTGTTGTAAGCTTAAGTTGATTTAAGTTTTCTTTTTGTTCATTTATATCAAAACACTCGTGCTTTGACCTCTCATGCACCATGCAGCTCCATTAGCGCTTCCACCTGCTAACTGCACACACCCACCCAATCCCTAACCAGCACACCCAGCTTCCACCCCTTCTCATTCAGTTAGTTTGATTAAAACTTCATATCAGAGGTCGTTGTGAGTTGAGTTAGAGTGTGGGGTTCTTTTCTCATGTCGGAGGGTCAACGTGGTTTCTGCCTCTCCATGTGTCCTGGTTGTGTTTGCTGCTGTTTCTCCTGAGCCAGCCCACCTGGAAGCCTCTCCCTCTCTTTGTCCACAGTTCCACAGAGGGCAAGTTGATTTCGACAGTGTGAGGACAGACAGACAAACAGGCACAGACTCAGCCAGATGATGCGATAGGACAGGCACCTCGCTGCCCCTCAACCTCTCCCCCTCTTCCCTGCCTCCCTACCTCCCACTTACGGCAATAAACTCTCCCTGAGCCAATCAATGCAAGGAAGAGGCTTTGGTCTGTATCTTTCCCCTGTCTGGTTTCCCTCCTTCCTCCCCTAATCCTGCCCTGTGCTGTCTAACTGGCCGGTAGCCACACGCGACCGCTGGTGAAGCCTCGGTGCCGAGCCGTGCCAAACAGGAACATAACAGACTCTGTGCCATCCGAATATTCAAAATCAATGTGATGGACATTTTCACTGAGGAAAATGTATCTTTTGCTTGTCTTTCATGCATGTACATTTCTTTTACATATGGCTGGGGATTATATTTCCCCACCAAAAGGAACCTGATTTCCACAAATGTCAGTGCTCTCCATCAGAACGATGATGTAAAGGATATGTAAGTCAGGGTGTGAAATGAATAATGTTGATCCCAAAGAGGATTTTCGTGTAAAAATAGCATTACAATCAATATTTTACTGGGTCTTTCAGTATTTAACAATAATTTAACCTTTTTTCATGCTGTGAGGTTTTGTATTCCTCTGAGATCAGAGGCCATGTGTCACGAGTAGTGAGCAGCTAATGTAACTGTTTTAACTTGTGGACCAGAGACGATGTGACGGGAATGTTAACTGTACATAAAAGTGCCATACAGAAGTGCTGGTCATAAAGTATCTATGATCAGTTCATTAAAAAAATAAAAGAAACGCACCTAATGAAAGTAATAGTCTATATTTCTGACTTTCTGTAAACAAACTCACCGTAACGTTTTCTGTATCAGCCTTTGAACTTGTTCTCCAACATGGAGGGACACTGTGCTCAGACACACACACACACACACACACACACACACACACACACACACACACACACACACACACACACACACACACACACACACACACCTAGGTGCTCGGGGTCCTTTGACTATCTATTGTATTGTGTGAATATCATACCAAGGCTGAATGGGGTCAACTGTCCCTCGTCCCTGTATGACGTGCCAGGCTCTAAGTTGGGTTTGTGTGGAAACCAGAAAAAAATATAAAAATAATAATTAGAGAAGATCACTGGTTTTTGGACTTTAAAAAAAAAAATTCAAACTAAATAATCAAATAAAATAAAAATAATTGGATTTAATGGGTAATGAAAATGATTACTGGTCGCAGCTCATAGATGGCTTGATCGTTCATGCATGAAAGAAAAGACAACTGGTTGTTTCGCTCGTTGCACATGATCTCCCAAAAGATCTCGCTTTACATCTGCAACCATTTAAAATCTTTCTTTGTACGTTCGGACATATTATAGTGCCTCTTACTGTGGAATAAATGACGTAACGTGAATAATATATTTCTATGGCAATAAAGACTTAAAAATTATTGTTGGTGTTTACACTGTGCCGCACATATTTATGGCCCAGCCTCGAAGGGGAGAGGAGTTAACGTGATGTTGAAACCTCATTCAGCCTTCTTGTACTGTTGTGATTCAAATTAAAGGCTTGATTTTAAAACCGCAGTGAGTAAAAGCATCATGTTTGAAGATGAACGTGTTTCTTTGTCTGATTCTCTCTGTGCTAAATAAAGATACTGGTCTGCTTGTCTGTATGTCGGTCCAGTTCAGTATCTGTCTATACTAATATTAACAATGATATTACTATCATGGCTTCAAGTTTTTACAATAATCTCATCCTAGTCCTGTCTTTAGCAAAGAGAGGAGTATTTAGACTGTGCACCTCTTTAATGCCTACTCTGCAAAAATGTCTTTTTACCAAATATTCTTAAAATATGTTTTTTCTTCTGACCAGCTGCATTTTAGTTTTCAGTTCTTTCAAGAAAGACATTTTAAGACTTAAAGTAAAGATGGACTTTTTTGCAATGTAGAAATGTTTTCCTTGCTGCATACTGTGTCTGCTCTGTCTTTACTCTCCACTCTGTTTGTCTGTTACCTAACACTCGTCTCCCCCTCAGCTTCGCCAACCCCCCTTTTTTCCATCTCTGTTTTGATGAATTTAGAGACAAAAGTCGAGTGCAAACGACTGGAAGCTGCCAGTGTTTCTTCTTTTTCCACTAAAATAAGTCCAAGGTATGACTGCCATCGCTGCAGAGATAGCACACCAACCACCTGTAGCCACATAACTACATCAACTGATATACTTTTATTTAGTTGCAAGAGAACAAAACATTGAACAGAGAAATTACAAAACAATTTAACATTGATGACCTCAAGTGTATGGTGAATTTCTACATTTTTGGTTGTTCCTGTTAATGTATTTTATCCAGAAGGCCTGGACATCCCCAGAGACGAGTAAAAAGAATTCAGCCTTTGAATTTCTTTCTTTTTTTTGTTACATAGGCTTTTAATTTGTCTCTAAATTGGCCTACAAATCTTTTTTTCTACTTCTTTTTTAGCTCGTAAAACAAATGATCTTTAGTTGAGAGCAATCATTAGCAGTAATTAAAGAATCTCAGCTTACAGTTGTGGCAACATAAATGCTTCTGTTGCTTATTCACCCCATCCTAACAGAAGAATGAGCGTTCCTGTCTTAACAAGCTGGTGATCATCCTCTTGCTTTAACCCTTAACCAGAGGCTCTTTTACGTCGTTGGTGTCACTTCTCATGTCAGCATTTCTGGAACTGAGTCAGTTCACATCATAACCTCCCACCGGCCCTGTTGCATGTAGAGTGTGTTCACTGCTCAGTCGTAGTTACACTGCATCCTTCCCGCCTTGACCTGCCAATGCCATACACCCAATGGCCTGCTCTTCCTGCTGCTAGCAAAGGTACCTATTTCAACTCGTCTGTTTGTGTGTCCTAATCACAGCATATCCATTTTTTAGTGCCAGTCTGTTTTTGTTTTTTTAGATTACTGTGTCATGCTTTATTTGCTGTTTTCTTTTTGTTTCCTGTGTTCTGGATTAAATATATTTGGCTCATAGTTTACATGTTAACCTACAGTAATTGTGGGTGTGTAGATCTGTTTGGGTGTCTATGAATGTCTTCGTGCAGCACTTTTACATCAATAAATAGATGCTGCAGTTATTTTTTGATACTTCAGTAGAATTACCATAAACAAGGAAGATGATCATTGAGTTTGACTGGCAACCTCTGCAGCGTAGTTTCTCAAAGTGCAGCCTGCTGGCCCTGAGGGACATTTTGTGCGGCCCCTGAATGTGACATGGAAGGCAAGCGTTATATTTTAATCATCCGTGGACCATAGCCATGCTTTCACTTTGCAATATTTAATGCACTACTCAGCTACTGCATCACACTGCTACCCCCAACAAGTCTGTCAGGTTGAAATGTAGAAAGCTGCTTGTTGCATGGATTTGATGACATCAATAATACATAAAATTATTTTAAAAATAGATTAAAGTGGAGAACCCCTGCTCTACACGCCTGAACACTGCATGTTGTACCTTTTTATGTGGTTATTATGAGCTTCTGTTATAAGACTACAAAGAAATCCTACATTTGAGCTATAATTTAACTCTCAAAGGATCTATACAGTACAAACGTTAAAGTTATTTATGTGTTGACCTGTAAACAGTCAAATATGGTTACTGCTCTGCCTGATTATATTATATTCAAATACTATCCCCAACACCTTAAACATTGTACTTGAGTCCAGTGCTTCCATTAATGTACAAATGTATTTACCTCCTCTGAGGCAGGATGTCGCCTATTGAAATCCAACATTGTGACCACACAGGAAACAAGTTTTACATGGAGGCTCCCAGTCGTCTCAGTGATGATCTCATTTGTTGAAATCATAAATCTTCACAATGCTCCTTTTAATATTGATGATAGTAATTACATATGTATACTGTAAACCCATGTAAGAACACACTGCATTTAGTACTTAATATCCATTGCCCTGTATCATATGAGAATATAATGTCACTTGGTATTTGAGAAGATCCTGAATGTTGACACTTGAGGACTGTCTCTGCCTTTCAGTACGAGGTCTGATTTCGCCCGCTTTTGAGTGACCAAAGCATCGTAAGTGACTGATCTCGGGTCTTCAGGGTCTTCATGCAACCACTTCTTCTTTCAATTTTCATGTCGGCTTTGGGTGTCGTGGAGTGGCTTTTGGGTTATTTCCTTTGTGTGTGTGTGTGATGTATTTGACTGCATTCTGACCTGTTGTCATAATACTTTTACATTTCAGGAAATGTGTTGCATGTTTCAGCATCGTGCTCAACTTTCCCTCTTTTTGTTTTTTGCATGTCTCATGAGACTTTTATTTACTACACTACCTTTTTAAACTGCACTGTTGCTGAAAAAGAGCTGTTTCATCTTGTGCTCTCTTTGACCTTTTCTGACATTTGCATTATGCATGCATTCAATTAAAAAAAAATAAAGAATGTTTTCTACCGTATTTTCTCTCTTCCTTCAAGCAATAATCCACCCATTGTGCCGGCCGTGGAGGCTCCAGCCAAACCGCCCCTTTCTGATGATGAGGATGAAGTGGAAGTGGAGGACGACCTGCCTTATGAAGCACAATATGACTCCCTGGAGAAGGCCTCGACTCCCCCGGGGGAGTACTGATCTAAACCAGCTGCAGGTGGATCGCTGGTGCACAGCTGCACTCTCTCACCTCAGCTCTACAGCTCTGATTCAACTACAGTATTAAAATAGTACTAATATATAAAAATTATTATTATGACCAGCAAATGAAGTACACTTCAAAAATTCACATTTACAGTAATATCTTTATTAGTTGAGAGATGATGTAAATGAAAGCTAGAATGGATTAATGTTTGATCTTCTAGCATGGATAGCACATTGAAAGCCAGAAAACTTTAATTTAATCTCGATTGTTTTCCTCAGATGTATTTCTGTAAAGCTCACATTTCATGGCTAACAGTGAGCAGTGGAGTTTAACCGTTTCACTTTAAAACATACAAGGAGCATGTGGTGTGATATAAGAATAGATGGCTCACTTGGGTTACTTGGTTTATTTACATCATTAACAGAAAAGTCTGTTAATTGTCTGGACCAAGGTGGATCATCTAAAATAAGACGAGATAAATGTTTCAGCAGATGATGGAGAAAATCAAATGTACTAAAACACACCAGAGAAAATAGACTAGCCAGATAAATCAGCAGTATCTGTGTGTTGAGTGATTCCATCTAAACTGATAAGCACACCACTCATAGTACTGTATGTTTAGCTAATTGTATACTCACAGGAAATCCTATATTCTGTAGTTAAAAGCAGCGCTGCAGGTGTTTGTACCTACAGTAATAATGTACTGGACTGGTTCTCAGATTACATTGATTTGATTGATTAATATTGTGTTTAACAGAGAAATTAAATAATACAATTATTAAGTAAAAACATTGCGATTGTTTATAGTCTTCTGTCACGTTGAAGATAACTGATGTAGACAGATGAGCAATGATACAGGTTGTTAAATTAGACTGAGCTGATCTTGGCCTTTTGTTAAAGAAAAGAAAAATGGTTTAATGGTGTTCAAATTAATTTAAGATTGGATTATCCAGAGTTACAAGGACACTGGGTTGTAGCTAATGTTGCTGTGGGATCTTTTTTGTTTTTTTACGGATAAATATTTCAATGCTGTGAGCACCTTAAATTAAATCCCATTTTCAGGTCTATATCTTAAACCTGGAAAACAGACCCCACTAGAGGTAAATCAGACACTTTGTTTTTATTATTATTTTGGACTGAACCTTTGCATCCTGTTGATCTGATGGAGGTAAGAACATGTACAAGTTGTTTAACTTATAATAACCTTTTAAGTGAAAAAACTATCAAGTGAATTCCCGTTCACACTTAATAAAAATGAATACTGAGGTTTGAGAGGTTGAGAGCACATTTTATAAATGTATACTGACTTCAAAAGTTATATGAAGTCAGATTGTAATGAAACGCTTTCAATGGTACAAACCTTTTCTTCAAAGATTTGCAACTTGCTCTGCAGACGGTTTCAGAGAAGTGTGCTTTAGTTTAAATGTTCTGCATTTGAAAGGGAATTCACCTCATAATAGTTAAAAAGCAACTTTACATTACTTTAAATCTTGTATGTAGGAAAAATATTACTGTACTGACCTCTACGAGTCGAAAATATTTAAGTCTGTTAACTTCAGACTCACCCATTATCACAGCTGGCCAACAGGGATGTTGTGTACTTGTGACCACATCCAACTGTAATACATGGTGGAGCACCTCGGAGCATGTAGCTACCACTAGATGGCAATGCAAGCAGAGTTTTCAGCCTTGGTGTAGTTAAACATATCAGATATAAGCAACTTAAATCCAAAAATGGGTATTCAAACTGATAAAACCTGTATCAGTGTAGCTCCAAGTGATACATGAAGACTTATACAATATGAACATGACTGACGGTCCAACCTGTATAATGTGATTTGTTGGCAAACTGTGTCTGTTTTTCAATTTTAATTTTGAGAATAAAGAATCAAGTATTTACCCAAAGTGTGCGGTGTGTCTTGTGTGTACTGTAATCCCGGGGTCAAGATGGCGTCACATAAGAGTCATTAAGTTTTTGGCGACTTGTGGTAGGTGATCAGGAAGGCGGTGACGGGCCGACTTTACTGTTCCACCTGACGACACCAACAATATCATTTCTCTTTTCCTTTTCTGTTTACAGTTGTTTGTGGAAGTTGTGAAACGAGGTGAGAAAAGGAACACTACACGTTGTTGTTGGGATGTGCTGAGTCGGGTCATTATCGGGCTAACAATGTATAGTCTGATCCCAGCATAAACCTACAGTAGACTTACAAACACAAAAACAGATTTTTCCAGTTCAAGTTTGTATTTTTATTTTTATTTTCCTTAAATCTCCATGTCAATGTCTCCATAGTCGAACCTCTGATTGAAGAGGAACAATGCAGATTCCGTCCTGGTCGTGGAACAACGGACCAACTCTTCACTCTCGCAAGGATCCTGGAGGGGGCCTGGGAGTACACCCAACCAGTCTACATGTGTTTTGTGGATCTGGAGAAGGCATATGACCGGGTCCCCCGGGTGATACTGTGGGAGGTGCTGCGGGAGTATGGGTTGAGGGGGTCACTTCTGAGGGCCATCCAATCCCTGTATGCCCAAAGCGAGAGTTGTGTCCGGATACTTTGCAATAAGTCGGATTCGGTCCCAGTGAATGTTGGCCTCCGCCAGGGCTGCACTTTATCACCAATCCTGTTTGTAATGTTCATGGATAGGATATCGAGGCGTAGTCGTGGAGGAGAGGGGTTGCAGTTCGGTGGCCTGAGGAGCTCATCGCTGCTCTTTGCGGATGATGTGGTCCTTATGGCATCATCGGCTTGTGACCTTCAACAGTCACTGGATCGGTTCGCAGCCGAGTGTGCAGCGGTTGGGATGAGGATCAGCACCTCTAAATCTGAGGCCATGGCTCTCAGCAGGAAACCGGTGGATTGCCTACTCCGGGTAGGGAATGAGCCCTTACCCCAAGTGAAGGAGTTCAAGTACCTCGGGGTCTTGTTCGCGAGTGAGGGGACAATGGAGCGAGAGATTGGCCGGAGAATCGGAGCAGCGGGGGCCTTATTGCATTCGCTTTAATGCACCGTTGTGACGAAAAGAGAGCTAAGCCAGAAGGCAAAGCTCTCGATCTTCCGGGTGATCTTCGTTCCTACCCTCACCTATGGTCATGAAGGCTGGGTCATGACCGAAAGAACGAGATCACGGGTACAAGTGGCCGAAATGTGTTTTCTCAGATGGGTGGCGTCTCCCTTTAGAGATAGGGTGAGAAGTTCAGTCATCCGTGAGAGACTCGGAGTAGAGCCGCTGCTCCTTTACGTTGAAAGGAGCCAGTTGAGCTGGTTCGGGCATCTAGTAAGGATGCCACCTGGGTGCCTCCCTAGGGAGGTGTTCCAGGCACGTCCAGCTGGGAAGAGACCCCGGTGAAGATCCAGGACTCGGTGGAGAGATTATATCGCCTCACTGGGAACGCCTCGGGATCCCCCAGTTGGAGCTAGCGGATGTGGCCCGGAGAAGGGAAGTTTGGGGTTCCGGATGGATGGATGGATGGATGGATGGATAAACCTCCATGTATAAAAGATTTAAGTGACACAATGATACCAAATAAAGAAACGATGTCAGAGTGAATTCTGTTCTCTCATCATGTGAACACAAAATAATCTTTATCAAAAGACAATAAACGGTCCGAAGATATCTTAAGATGTGTAAAACAGACTTTATTTATATTTGATAGAAGGTACAGAAAGTAATGATGTGACCAGGTCAGTGTGGGGGCACATGTTACTGACAGTATCGCAAACCAAAACTTCACCTGCACATTCTTTTCTTATGACCAGGCCAAAGATCCTGTAATGTTCTTCCCGCCTCCATTTTGGGGTAAAAACAAGACCAACTGTTGCCCCTGAACCACAACATAATATCTCTTTGGCAACAATAAAACATAAAAGACATGTTTTTTTTTCTTCAACCTTCGCCTCCTCTACGGGTACATTACATCAATACTCTTAAAAGTATTCTTGTTGAGATATAAAAATATTACGGACAGCTGTCTAGATGGTGCTATGCTTAACTGTTACAGAATATTGAAGCCTTGGAAGGCAAACGAACACTAGAAGACACAGTATGTTGATCATCGGGCATTTTGAGGCCAAACCAACATCTCATCAACCACACCTGCCATCTCACTTCCTTACATTTACACACACAGAAAGCAAAGCATTGTAACATTTCATGATCATGACATCAGCCCTCGATTGCCTTTTCAACCAGCTGATCAGACACATAAGACTTTGAGCACTGAATTGATCTGTCCCACCTAAAAGCTCAACAAGTTTGTTGTAGATTTGACTTCCAGTTTTATATGTAACCCAAATTACAACGAATTAGAAGAAACTTTTTAATCTTAATACCAGAATCATCGTACAAAACTGCTCCGAACAAGCTCGGTGTAGCCAATATACAGCAAGTGACAGTAAGAATGGGAAGAAGCTGATACACACTGGATGTATAATGTGCTGATTCCCACACGCAAAAGTGTTCAGATTAACCTCTGTGCAGACAAAAATGGAATTTAACAGCTTTTTTAATATTGTTGTGCAGGTTTGTCTTTTGATATATTGACCTGTAGAGTTGGGCAATATGATATGGATGATTAAAAAAAAAAAGGTTTGTACCAAGGTGTCTATCTCTTTTAATATGTTGCAAATGAATGAGCATTAGCTTTCCGTCAAGATTGGAGTCACTGGATCTTTGCATCAATGTGATGAAGAACCTTGATTTGTCAGGTGTTTAACTTCAAAGTAGACTTTTATTTATTAACGGTTCAAAGTGAAGTTCACAAAAAGTACGATATGAGGATCTATACCATTATAGCAATACAATATTACATATGCTGTGATGAAGACTCCACCCATATTGGCCCGTGTCTTATTAGAGAACAAGTGATTTTATGTCGCAACACAAACCATGAATCATCTTGCTTTGATGTCCTCGAGCCAATTTGTTTTGGCAGCAAGAGGAAACATGACAATGGATTTCCATGACCATGTGTGCCCGTCTCTACTCCAAAACACAAAACTGTCACCTTGGTCTAGCAATAAATTCTTATATTGTTTTCTACATACTTGAAACCATGCATTGCTATATTTGAAAAACCTGTTAAACCTTTAATAAGAGTTCAATCTGAAATGACTTCCTTCCCTTCCTGGCACTATAGAGACAATGTTGTGTCTGATGGTTACAATGAAGAGGGATTGGTTGTGATGGTGGTGCTGGCATTCAATTTGGTAGAGAGAATGAGCCACATGTGTAAAACAGTACAGTAGTGGTGCTGATTAAAAAGAAATCAGTCACAAAATATCACATTGTTCAGGTTCAATCAGCTGTTTCCACAAAAATATTCTGAAGCCAGACATGACCCAATAAAATTGCCTTTGCTTCCTTCTTTAGTCTCCTTATTCTCTGAATGAACCCAACTATTAACAGTATATTACTTGTGATACCTCAAGGATTCTCATTGATATTTATTAAGACAAGTAAAGCTGTTTCCTACAAAGAACAAAGTCTGTGGAGCTGTACAGTCTCGGTCAAATTGCTGATCCTCTGTTGAAAAGCCAAAAAGTTGAGGTGTCTTTACTCAGAAACCGTTTTCACAGTTTAACTGTCCTAGTTCTATAATTCCAGGTGGTTTTACTCTCATGAATGCTTCCCATCATAAATTAAGAAGTGAAAGAGGTGGCAAATGTGATGCTTTCCAAAGGTCTGTCCTTCCATTGTGTCTCTTTGATCCGAAAAATATGCACAATTCAAAACTTCTCCTGCTTTCATATATTCTTTACATAATACATACAGTATATGTTAATATTCTGTACATTTTATATATTAACCATTCTCTTTTCAGTATTCTAAACAGCTTTGACGGGCCTTTCAAAAGTGTTCACAGGCGGTAAGAGGCACTGTCTTGTGTTTTCTAAAACCTGACGTTAAAAAAAATAAATTAGAAGTCATGCTAGCAGGCCAAGTTGTTCAGGGAGATGCAGTAATTATCATCAGCTCGTTATTCTTTATCCCCATCCTCGCTGCTTCCTGCAAAACACAGAACAAGGCAGAGAGGATTAATGAACTAAAGTACTCCTTACAGGCTATTAGGCATCTTAATTTTCCCAAATGTTGGCAGATTTCTATGTGTTCATTTGGCAAGGAAGTTTATTATCTCATTGGTGTTTACGTGCGTTTGACTGTAATTCAGTCTGTGGCAACACGTTGTAGGCAAGAATTGCATCTTTAATGGGTCACTTTCCCAGATTGGGATTAAGTCTAATACAAGATTAAAATATCATTTTAATAACGATATTTGGTTAAACAAGTCCATACATAATTTATGGCTTAAATTAAAACTCAAAGGAGCCAAATTTAAATTCAGATATCTGAGTATTTTGAAACAACGAGCACCAATATTTTTTTAAATGGCTGTGCTGTGAGGAATAACACAGGTTAAAATTAATCCAGGAGAATACATAATAGAACAATAATTAGCCAACACAAATGTAGGAAGTGTTTCAGAAGGCCAGAATGAACTGCTCTATATTATGGTCAGTTCAATATGTTTTATGTGTTTTGTGACTCATGAACTAAAAGAGTTATCAGTTATCTACAAATATCAATATATAGAATTTGATTAGAAATTCGACCTCCATCTCAGTGCCATACAACTACATATTCTGTGCATGAGAATCAAGTCTGTAAAATCTCATCCCTAGTAAAATAAATAAATAAAATCACTTCTGTTATGAGGAAAGAGAGTTGTGATTTCGAGGTGGCCCACCTCCTGCAGAGTCCATATCAGAGTCAGAGATGTGAGTGATGGAGAAACGGGACACGTTGGAGGGGGAGACAGTGAAGCGGGAGTACTGTACGGCTGGTTTGAGCTCCGGAGCTTTGGGGATGGAGCGGGGTGGAGGAGAGCCAGATGCCACTGAGGATGTTGGCAGAGGGAACAGGGGGAAGTCGTCCTCCCACTCATACCCTGCACCTGAGAGCAGACAATAAGATATTTAAGAATGTATGTTTGCTAACTAAATAAAAATGTTCTCGATACAGAAACAAGCAGACTGATCACATCTTTATTAAGATAAACACTATTTAAATTAAGAAATAAATTCTTGTACTTACTCTCCTCTGAGATGTTCCCATCTGAAGAGTCATCCGAGGCATTAAGCCTTTCATGGGATTTGCTCCGTGAACTCTGACCCTCTGCTCCTAAAGGGAAGTCATGCTCAGCCAGCTCCTTAGTTGGGCTTTCCTAGTGATAGTGAAGTAGTAGAAAATGATAAATGCACGTGTTAGATAAATTTAAGATTAAAACAAGCTGACAGATACACAGCAACTACCGTGTTAAGTTAACTATGTAACTCTGTAACTTTGTCTGCCATTTGCTGTTAGGCAGGCAGTGGAGAATGGGTTTATCAAAGCATTTAACATTTTTGCCATCTACTATCTAGAGGGGCCCAGACTAAACCATATAATAAATGTGACATAAAGCCAAAGCAATGAGTTAAAAGAGGCAGATCATTTATCTAGAATATCTTTCGATGATTTAAACACTATGAGTGACCTTTTCTGCCACATGCTAACTTGAATTAATGCTAATATCAAAAATATTGATGCAGGTTCAAACACTATTAATGAAATCATTTGAAAATACCCTCGCACCTGATCGAACAGATAGACGGTGACATCATCAAAAAAAGACACCGTCTTCTTCTTGCATTCAAGCTCCTCGTCGATGTTTTCTGTTGTAAGCAGGGTCGGCGCCTTAAGGAGGCTGCGCAGTTTGTGGTCTTCGCTGTTGTCACTCACCACAATGGGCACTGGGTAGCAATCTTCATCGCTCTCCTCCCCTCCGCTCTGTTCCTGCACACTATAGATTCGCAGCTCCTCATCTGACTCGTCGCTGTCATCAGTGTCCCCGTCCTCCCCATCAGCTGGAAATCCTCGGCCCTCTGTTGCAATGAGCAGGGGGGGAGGGGTGGTTGGAGGTGGTGGAGAGGATGAAGAAAACCTCCTGGTGTTGGCTGTGTGCTGCAGGGCCACCTCATCTTTGGGTAAAGTGTACAGGATTTCACAAGACATCCCTGAGGGCCACTTTTGAATTGTCTTGATCTCTGGCTCTTCTGTTGTTTCTAAATCTTGAAGAGAGTCCTTTGCTTCCTCCTCTACCTTGATATTGGAGGTACAATCTCCGTTCAGGGCACCGATAGCTTCTTCCATTGCCCCCACTACCTCTGCTGCCCAGTCTCCTAAGGAAGAGCTCTCTTCCTGAGATGGCCATTCGTCCAGTCCACCCTCTGCTATTGAAACAGTATCAAAGGACTCTAGAGGTAGTCCCAATACCTCATCCTGGCCACACTCTTCTGTCAAATATGCGTCCATCTCCGGTGGTGAAGAGATTTCCCTTTCTCTTGTCGATATGTGTTCCATTTCAAGTTTTATGTCTTTGTTCCCTACAGTGTCATTTAGCTCTTCCTCATCCTCCTCATTCTTCCTTTTCTCACCCTTCTTTTCTTCCATGTGCTGATCCTTTTCAACATTTTGTTCATCTCTTACTCTCTCTGACAGTTCTTCCCCTTCATCCCTAAACTGCTTCTCATTCTCATAGTCTGAAAAGTAGGCAGAGTCTCGATATGGAGTCTTATCGCTCAGTGGTAAAAGGATGTGGTCGCCTGTCTGTGAGGCGCCTAAGGCCAAATCTTCACCCAATGATGGTTCACCCTCTATGGGTACTACTTCATCTTCGACTCCAAGCCCCTCCAGCTCCTTGTCCTCCTCCTCCTCCTCCTCCTCCTCTTCAAGGCTTGTATCAAGGGTAGTCTTTCCCAAAGGTTGTTCACGGGATTCATGAGGCTCTTTGGGTACAAACTCAGGGCTCTCATTATTTTCTGTGTCATAGCCACTGTCCATAGCTTTAGGTGAGCTGGAAGGGTGGGAGGAAGCAGGGCTGAAGCCTTCACAAGACCCAGCTGCAGATGGCAGATCTATGGAATCCATGGAATCAGGAGTTCCTACCTGCTTCTGTAGCGACTTGAAGGCAGGAGAAGCGGTCAGCTCACTGGATTCGTCTGCAAAGATACCTGAGGTAACGTCAGTGATATCATCTGTCATGTCATCGTCTTCGTCATCGTCACTGCAGTCAAGGATATCAGTAAGGCTCACACTGGAGCCTCCTCGGTCAACACCGCTGTCAGCAGTTTGACTTAACTCTGACTGTGAATCTGTGAGGGCCACCATCACATGCATGTTGTCAGCAGGAGGCGGAGTGGTTACAGTCATTGTCAGGGTCACTTCTTCTATTTTAGGCTCTGTCGGGTTTTGCATGATTGGATTTTCTTTAAATACATCCTCCTTCTTCTCTTTGAAGAGTGTATCATCAGTAGGAAGGTCAACATAATGCTCTACTCTGTCCTCAGTCTTGATCAAGGCAGGTTTGGCCACAATGGGACCCCCTGGAGCCGGTGATAGATTAATCATCTCGTCATTGCTTGGGATGTCAATGACCTTATCGCTGATGTAGCTGCTGTGACTGTAGCTGTGACTGTAGCTGTTGTTTCTGACTAGCAAGCCTGTAAGCGGGTCAACAAAGTGCGAGTGGCAGCACTCTCCAGATGCCGGCGCCTGAGTCTCGCCCTCATGGCACAGATAGATGTAGGCGTTGTAGTTTTCTGAGGGCAGCATTGCATGATGTTTACTTAGACTAAGGCAAGCACTGTTATCTTTGGCCTGGTGGGGCTCAAGATAGTCAATGGGTTTGGGAAGAGAGTGGAAGGCCAGGCTATGCTCCTCTGGCCAGGAGTCTTCAATGTCTGTACTCGGCATTGTGTAGTGGAAATCTACATAAGCATCCTGTCTACAGCTGTGGCTAGCACGTCTTTGGTGACCCACACTGCTGTGGCGGTGTTTTGAAGGCCAAGTGTTGCAGGTGTGTCTCTCAACAAATATGTCCTCTTCTTCTTCCTCCTCTGTATCACTGTCTCTGTGCCCAATAAAGAGTGCCCCCTCTGTCTCCATGTTAATACTGACAGAGTGGCTGTTATGCCTGGTTTGGCTGGGCATAGTCTTCCTCAGGGAGCCCATCATGTCGTAGTAGCCCCCTGTCACATTCTTTCCTATGATGGAGGTCTGACTTGTGTTCAGATATGTGTCTCTGTAGGCCTGTTGAGGTGCACTGCCTATGGCAGGGGTTACACCTAGCGGGTTCTCCAACTCACCCAGGGCCTGACGCAGGCTCCTTGACCCCCAGCTTTCCTGATGACGCTCACTGGAGGACTCATGTCCAATCAGATAGTCATCTATTCCCAAAGGTGGCGAGTGCTCATAGTAGTAACCCCCATCTCTGTCTTTATAGGACACATAGTGACTAGACTCCCAGGGTTGTAGCGGGCTATTGTCCAACACTTGCCCTAAAAGGGGCTCCATTGTCAGGGAGATAGCGGGACTTGAGTCATTTGAGTCATACATATCTGACTTATTGATGTCTGCTGACCAGTAGGGATCCATGTTCTTAGCCTGTGACGGGCAGATCATGCACTCACCTGAGTCGGCGCTCCCGGTCAGAAAGCTCCCACTGCTGCCCTGGTAGTCTGGGCTGTAGGGGCACATGGTATAGTCCAGATCAATGTTACAGTCTACTGGCTCTTCAATGCGGATGTAGTATTCACTGCTTACCGAGGGGCTGTGGGCACTGAGGACGGGAAGTATGCTTGGAGTATGTAGATGTTTTGATTGGTAGTAAGAAGGAGAAACTCTATGGCTGAGGCCTCCCACAATGCCCCCAGGTGGATAAAATGCTTCCTGACAATGATGGTTGACCTGACTCAAGGTACTTGAGGAGTCCGGGGCTCTATACGACTGGTCTGCTCTGGCTTGTTCCCACTTGTACTCAAAGTTCAGGCCGTGGCTGGTCTCAGTGACTGTAAGTATATCATCCCCAGACTCAGAGTGGTAGCCATCCCCAGCTGAAAATTGCTCAAGGAGAGGGAAAGAGGAGGAGGTGCATGAGGGGTGGTCTTGTGACACTGCAGAGGCACCACGGTGACCGCTGAATACAGTATTGGGACGCAGGGAATTCCATCGCCTCTCAAAGTCCTCTTCGGCCTCGTTGGCCCCTTTGGCACATAGGTAGCTGAGCAGCAAGTGGACTTCCTCTGCATTGGGTCTCTGATCAGGTTGGAGCCAACAGAACTGCATCACCTCATACCTGATACGAAGTATAAGAAAAACAAGAGTCATATATACAATATATGAAAGAGAACATGTGATTCCACCAGAAATTTCAGATGCAATACATGTAATGTGCCCTTTAGGGACAAGTAAATATTGAATTAATCAAGAAGAGACTATTGTAATAAATGTCCCCAATAAAGCAAAATCTGCAAAATCTTCAGAATAAATGAGAATCCACTCATTATAAAAGGATGTATTTGTGTTGCTCTGAATACTGTGTTTTGCCGTGTTTGTCCTTCTCCAGAAGGACTTTTAAATATTTAAAATATGTTTCTAAATATGTTTCTGTGTGTGTCTCACCAGCGCTCAGCCAGGGGCCCTTTGAGCAGCGGTCTGGGCAGTCGCAGCTGCTGCTCCCTCACAGCGTAGGTCAGTACTTGTCTGTCAGAATAGTGTCTGTAGGGCTGGTTGCCCAGCTCAAACAGCTCCCAGATAGTCACACCCAGAGACCTAAGACACAGGAGTTTATAGATATTGTGATGATGAAGTGTAAAACAGCACTCAGAACAAATATGCGTCATTCCCCCTATATACAAATACTTAATCTAATCTGTAAATAATGTTTGGTTTTCTATCTTCCTTCATGTTTTCATTCACAGGACCTTTTAACTGTATAGACAGTTATCTTAAACATTTCTCTGCCTTGTTGTTTTTTGACTTGCTCTGGATCTTTAAGAGTCTTCTGGGCCAGCTGGCCCAGCCTGCCCTCTGCTCTTGTAATTTTAATCGTGTAACTCAACAAAAATGAAAGGAGTTAACGACAATTCTACAAGGAGCACAACTCAAATCTATCTTTCATGTTTTTGTCATTTACAAGCACACTTAGGGTTAGAGTTGTCCATTTTCCGTGGTGTGTATTTCAAGAAATAACTTCAGTCTTTTGCTCATGACCATTTATGCACAAAGTATGGATCAATATTTTAATAGAATCATTGTACACAATCTGTTTCTTTCAAAAACAAGATATTTTTCTTTTTACAACTGATTTTTACCAAAATGCAACATAAATATCAGCACTTTTAAAAATAAAATGGCAAAAAGAAAACAAGCGAAAACAATCAATATTTGCTTGGTAAAAAGTATTTAGTCGTTTATCTTCTTATACCCTAAACCGTGAGCACTGACAGAGAAAGTAAATCCACTGAAACATTTGTGTGTGTGTGTGCGTGTGTGTGTGTGTGTGTGTGTGTGTGTGTGTGTGTGTGTGTGTGTGTGTGTGTGTGTGTGTGTGTGTGTGTGTGTGTGTGTGTGTGTGCGTCCTACCACATGTTGCTGTGTTGGGTCTGGTCAGCCACTAGCAGGTTTCCATGCACCTCATCCACCAGCTCTGGAGCGATCCAACGCAGCGGCACGTGCATCTGATCTGATGTCACGTAGTAATCATCCTAATTGGAGGGACAGATGAGAATTATTTGGAATTACTTATATCAGCTGCTCAGTAAACAAACGAAACAATAGCATTTTATGGTTACTTTTAAAAAATTCTTCTCAAAATAGTTTTGCCTGGTTTTGACCTATTGAATTCATTATTATAATCAAAACAAATGAAAAGAGCTCTGGGGAAGGAAATAATATGTACAGAAAGAGAAATTCACTTGGATGGAGTAAATACTAGCTCTTGTTGTAGATGTATAGCACTTGGACTTGGATAGTAACTCACTAACAAGTTTAACTCACTTTCTTTCATTCATCCACCCAGTGTTTGCACATTTGCCCTTTTTCTGTGTACAGACAACAAACTGTACCAGGATCCCTTTCTTCTATGTTAGCTATTTCTTTTTCCTAATACTCTGAATTACAAATTAAATCATCTGCTTGGAAAACACTACTGTTTATTAAATAATTTAATGCAAAAATAATGGTGTTTATGTTTGCATATTTTTCTTTCTGTGTGCATGTTTTTCTGATAAACATACCTTGTATTTGTTCTGGGCCAGGCCATAATCTCCAATCTTCACTGAGACATCAGCAGTCAACAAGCAGTTCCTCAAAGCCAGGTCACTAGTTACAAGGGGGGAGGAGGGGGGTAAACAGCTGTTACAGCTCTTCCTTATTTATAAACATACAAAATAAGGCCAGAGCAATGCAGAAGGGTCATATTTCTTCAGGCACAACAACACTTTGACTGACAGCAAGATGACATAATTCATACTTTAGAGTTGGCCTAGTTCAATACTGCTATCTCATAAACATATCAATAAATTAAAAAGCTACTGCAGACTGAGTGGTGACTTGACTTGTGGAGATGAGGGTCACCGCCTGCAACAAAATCACTGATGCTGGAGTCTGTAAGGAGCACTCAGGCAGCACCAGGATATTGTTCCAGGAAGCAACCGAGAAGCAATAGGCATATTTTACTAATCACAACAAGACACTGGCCGGGCCGGTTGTAATTTTCACATGTGTGTGACATTTAATAGCAGAAATTGATCGCTACCTGTGTGTGAAGTTGTGTTTGTGCATGTGCACAAGTGCTGAGGCGATGTCACAGGCCATCCGTTGAAGGATCAAGGGCTCTGGGGTCATGGCTTCTGTGGTCCTGCAGCTTCGGAGGTAACCCTTCACATCCCCCTGGACACAGCAGATAAAACATCTGTATGTTACAACCTCTGACCACTGGAGGGCAGTGTCGTCATTGTAATGTGCTCTCTGAATCTCTTGTTCATGAATGTACATCTGGTTTGGTATTAGAATCTGGAAAGTGCACTTGATGAACCTCAATTGTATATGTACAATTGAAATGTTTGGGATGAACAGACCAATTTAGCCATTTAGGGGAATGAACATTGTTTTTGGACTAAAATTGTCCCCTTGATAGAGCCTTCATCCTCCTCATTCTTACTAATCACATTATATTATTATCTTACTATAACAGACTTCCTCAGGTATATCTGAACATTTGCTGTCATCAAATACATGGTTATCATAATAATTATCATATATTATTATTATAAGCTATTACAGATTTACATCACTTACACTGTGTAGTGAATTAAAAATTATTACATCTGAAGTGGAACGAACCTAGTTATTAGTTCTATGACTACTTTGACCATAATATATTAGTGTTAGATCTACTGAAGAAATCAATCATGTGGCGCTGATGGTGGATTTTTGGCTGATGTTTAAGTGGTACAAGGGTAGCGGGACTTGTAACTTTGGGCTCACCTGCCAAATATTTACAGCAGGTGTAAATAATGTTGTTATTGACAAAACATCCCATAAACTACATGTTATGCAAAGTTTTCAATACATTTAATGTAATAATTGAGTTACAGGATATAATGCAGATTTTGAATTTAATGCAAAAGTCAAAAGACTTGACCTGGGCTTTCATAAAGTACAGCACATATCTCACAATGTACATTATTTCAATACTTTTTAAGCACCAAATGTAGTACAGCCAAATATAAAACATAAAGCTGCAAAGGAACATTTCCGCCATTTTTATTTATATTGAAATCATTAAATGGCATGAAAGATTTCCAACAGGGGAACACAGCAGGGTTGTGGCAGCGCTCTCAGATTCCTCCGCCTGGTACTTTATTCATCTCTTTTACACATACTGTAAGGCCTCCTCACCACACCCGGCCTGTAGGTTTGGATACTAACCAGTGGACAAAACTCCATCACCAGCAGGTAGGGAGTGACCTCAGTGCACTGGGCCAAACACGTCAGCAGAGCAGGGTGCTGGAGGGCACTGGAGAGCAGAGCAGCAGAAGAAGAGCATGAGATCATCGCACAGCCCAAAGCACAAAGTGAGTTTTCACACATAATATATGACAGTAAACATTCACAGACATCCACACTGACATATTGTGAAGTATATATATGACATTTTCATGGCATACTATATTATGACTTTTTAATGGTATATCAACTGTTTTGTGACGTATACTACATACTGCATATTCCATTATTATGTACCATTATATACCAATTCTAAAGAATACATTAAACAATTAGTTTGAGAATTGTTTAACCTATGCATTGTATGAATGTATAGAAAGTTGATATTAAAGTTAAAATGCATAAAATGTACTCAAGTAAGTAAAAGTACTCATTTTGAGGAAATTAAATTTTTTTATAAAATGGAATTAGAATAATTTATAAAGTATAAAAGTCAAATATGGCAACACTCAAGTACAGTACCAGCACCTGACAGTGCAGTACTTAAGTAAAATGTATGAGTTACTTTACCATTAATGACAGAGAGAGAGACAGACAGAAATTAAACCAGAAAGACAGGTGACAGAGGTAAATACCGGAAAGGCCGTGCTTCTTCCAGGAAGTGCATCTGGTCCTGCACGCTGCCGCTAGCTTTGAGTTCCTTCACCACCACCTGGGTGGTATTCAGGCCTGTGTTCACCTCACCCAGCAGAACCTGAAACAGTACAGATAGAGACATATACACACAGGGAAGACGGATAGACAGACAAACAGACATTTACATACAAACAAACCCATTGATCATGGAGTGAGAGTGACCATTACACAAAGACAGACACAAAAGACATGAAGCGATCATGCAGGAGTTCAGGGAATGGGAGTACAAAGACAGTGCAGAGACAGAAAAATGCAGACAAACACACGTACAGATGGACATACCCAGTCAAGGTACACAAGGATGGAGATGACGCATGTATATTCATGAGTGAACAGTTTGAGATGAAAGAGGAGGAGAAACAGAGGGGGAGAGAACGAGAGAGAACGACAACAACATGTTATCTGGTTGAAAAAACACGATACCACACCATATGGTTCAGCCTGCAGTGGAGGGTTATTACTTTGAATTGTACCAGCTTAAAATTAGTCCTTTTTTGGACATCAAAGGCATGGGGGTTGGCATTACACACTCATACATTACAGGTAACTCAGCGTGTCGGCCATTTTTAACTGACTTCATTGGATCACAGCAAAGACTAACAGCCGTGACGTGAGACTCACTGATGCTGTGTTTCATCTACCTGGCAGGCAGCTGCAGGGACAGCAGGAGCCACTGTCAGAACCACCAGCAGGAAGTTATGAAGATTGAGATGTCAGAAGTGGGCTTACCTTCCCGAACCAGCCATTCCCGATCTCTTTCAGGTAGAGGAGACTGTGGCGGCCGAGATCTGTGGATTTCAGGACTTGGACTGGAGGAAAAGAAGAGGGGAAAGGTGTTAGAGAGGTAGAAAATCCACTGTCGTGGATTTTACAAAGCTATTGGTTTTGCATGCTTTAACCCCATTTACCACAAATCCCATTATGTTACATTACAGATAACTTGTTCACATACCATGCTGATGTTTTGTGTGTAATGAATTTGTCCCACCATTCATAGCAGCCATTGGTTCCAATTAATTTCCATTTGACGTTAAAAAATCTATTAGCAGACTTGAAACCTGCAGACTGAAAATCATGTCTGCATTCATTTGTTATCAACGTTACATTATTGTAATGATGCTTTTCAAATAATTCCACATTTAAATTGCATTACCACACAACAATAGTGTAAAACCGACAAATGCTACTGTAGGATTCACTCTGATGGATCACACTGCTCAAGCAAGCTCAAGCAATTAGTAATGCTTATTGATTTGTATACCATTAGAGAACAGATGGAAACCAATGGCTGCTGGGAGCAAAAGAAAATGTTAATAAAATCTACAACTGTATATCACACATTTGTCTGCAACAATGTAAATTATTCATGACTTGTACTTAAATAGTCCATAAATGGTAGTATTTAGCTTAAATACTAAATATGTTTTTCTGCCTTAAAGGACCAGTATTTAGGACTTAATGGAATGTATTTGCACAAATGGAATATAATATTCATAACTATGTATTCATTGGTGTATAATCATTTGAAACTAAGAATTGTTGCATTTGTGTTAGCCTAGAATAAGATTTTTATATTTACAAAGGAAGTGGGTCCTCTGCATTGTTTCTACAGAAGCCCAGTATGGTCAAATCAAAGTCTGGCTCTAGAAAGCGGCTTTCCCATTTTTACGTTACCTGCAGGCCACCGTAGTTCTCTGACAGGCTTGGAAAGGGAGGGGTGAGCGGATTGGTATTGAGTTGATTGCAATCTGCAACCTCACCGCTAGATGCCACTAAATCCTACACACTGCTCCATTACAAATATACCAGCAAAGACACATTTCGACGTGACTTGACAATAACGATATCTATTCTGTTTTTGTAAAACTTATTGAGTTATACTCAATAGACTTAAGAAAACAGGTTTGAGAAACTTACGACATTTAGTTCAATCAATTATTTAGTCACATGGAAGATTTTGCTTTCCTTTTACACTCTCTCACTTGTAGTTCCAGGGTCAATTCTTTACTTGCAAAACAGTCTTAAAGATGACACACACAGCTGAAGTGGAGGCTAACCAGCATCATGGTTAGCAATGTTTTCATTAGTGTGACACGAAGCAACTATTTAATGAGTTAAATAAAAACATTGTACGTGCCATGAAACATTTCATCAAACTAGAAGAAAACAAGGCTTCCCGATGTAAAGACATCACATAATGTACAATGCAGGTTTGAATGTATGCTAGCCGTGTTTTTTTAGTTACTTATTTAACTTTAGCATTGTTCAACTCATCACTTTAAGTCACAATACACAAAAAGTAAGACAAATGTGAAACTATACAAACAGTTCTGAAATCTTTGTGAGAATAACCAGACTTAATATGATATGGATTCATTTAAAGTATACAACAAAGTACACTTACTCAAGTACTTTCTTAAGTACAGTTTTGACGTTATTGTACTAAAGTATTTCAATGTTCAGATTCCTACTTTTACTTAAAAAGTCCTTCTTCCATCACTGGCATTTATATTAAGTTATTGATAAAATATTAGTTGATTTTCACCATTTGCAATATGGTGTCGGGATAATTATTTTATGACATATAAACAGACGAAGAGATCATACACACAGGCACAATTATTTACGAAAAGGCAAGAAGAAGAAACAATATGTCTTCGTTTATACAGAGGTGAATCATACGCTTCAAGAATAAAGACGAATAAATACATATAACAGTGACATAACGCACCATATCCAGGTTCTTTGGTGGCCACTGTAGATCGTCCATCGTCAAATCGATTGTTATTAACCGTCTCTAAAAGGAAATATCCGAACATGCCAGTGGACGTTCCCCATGTTCCATGAGTAAACAAACTCCACTCCAAGTCTTATTCTATATTGATGCAACTCCGACACCGATTTGTCTGACTGTCCTACAACTCCCTGATGCATCTCTGTCAACATCCCCAGATGACCGGAGTCTTTCCTGCTGGCTGAACGCCCCCGACCGTCTCAGCTCAGTGAAATGAAACGGGACTGACGGCAACACGCCCCCTTTGCCCCTCCATCTCTCACCCCTCACCATCTATCCCTTTCTTTCTCTCCGTGTCTCCCACGATGACACAGATTCTGGCTGTAGAGGCAGACAAACTGATCTTTGTGGTGCTGTCGTCCCCCTACAGACTGCAACACAGTCCCTGTGTGTAGGCCATATTGGACACCCCTGTCTCCTCAGACTGGTCATTCCTTACACCCACTCACGCTCTCTCCCGCTCAAAGCAGAATAACCACTATTGTCTGGCTGCTTAGGAAAGCATGGCACCAGTTAGGACCAGTTAGTACGCACACACTGGGGCTATTATCCACCTGCTCCATGACAGAAGAATGAACTGGCCAACGCAAAGCCATGCGTCCCGACCTCAACCTGTTCAAAAGTTATCAGCCGATTAAATGGCCGTGTCTATCATTCTCATATATGTGTGTCAGGAGGGACCGCTACACCTTTGGTTTTATCATCTACGCACACGGTTGATCACTGAAAGAAGGAATAAAAGAAGACAAGCCCGACCTCTAGAGACGATAGTAATAATGACAGCAGCAAAAACCGAAGTCAGGTGAAGAAATTCCACAAGAGGTGAAGGTCGGGGGCAAACCACAGGACTCTCACCAAGAAAGCTGGGCTTTTGCATACTGTGCGAAACCAATAAACGTGTTGTTTTCCTTGTGTTGATGTTAAGTTTCACCGTACTTTAAACCTGGCTAAAGCCTGCAGTTCCACCACATGGTTTGTTTCAGGTTTAAAATCTGAGTAAAAAATAAATATGTGATCGCAATTGAAAGTAGTTTGCTATTTAAAAATGCTGTGTTTGTGAATGATGTCCCGTGATGTGACGATTCTCTCAGAACAATCAGTGGTCTGCAGTGTTTTAGGTACTATCCACTTTGTTTCCTAATGGAAAACCAAAAAAGAGCGAGTGCAGTCGAGTAGAAACGTACCGGCAGTGGAAGCACGGCTTATTTTAAACCAAACTACGTTCTTTTCCTCAACCTATTCAAGCAGTTTTGTTGCCTAAACCTAAAGAAGTTCTTTTGTTTGAGTTCAAAACATTACGTTTCATTCATTTTAACGACGTGTTAGAACATGGCGCTTTTAAGTTTCACTTTGACTTCCACCTATGTCATCAGGTTAACCTCAAATATTCATAATACTGATGAAACAATGAGGTGAAGATGATACATTTTGGAAGAAAAAACTTAATTCTCAAAGATTATATTATATTATTTGTTATCTCTGCCCAGTGTCTTGTCTGTTGCTTAGCAGAATGTCTAAAAATAACTTGCAGATTTCAAGGGATTTTAGGAGAAAAGTAAAGTCCTTGGGTCAGGGAAGAAGTGATGTTAGTACGAGGATTATAGGGCGTTTCCACTATTCTTTCATTTTACTACTTCACTTAGATGAATAAAATAAATCTATGTATCCCATGTTTCTCTGTCACTGCATTTTTCTTTTATTAGAATAATGAATTTAGGAGAAGTGAAGCCTTGGCAGGACAATAGCATTATAATGATAATAAAACACACTCTGTGACAAACTGGAATCACCCTGATTAACCTGGTAAGTTCTCAGATGTCTTTACAGTCAACACACTAACTCAATTTGCATTTGACAGCACTGTCTGGTCTTTTTTAAGCTGTGTGCTGCATCTCTCTCTGAAGAATGCGTCAAGCTTAATCGCTATAGTAGTCAGGAAGTCTTTAGTGAAATGCTCAGCGACTAAATCACTCAGAGCCAAATGGAATTCCCATTATGCTCTTCCAGTCCAGTGCATCCCAGCCCATTCTCTGCTGAGGTGCTGAGCTGTAGTGCTTTCCTCTCGGACATTTAAATTCACTTATGACGTCGGCCCATTCTTGTTGTGTAACTCAATTAGAAATGGCAGCATGGTAAAGGATTTAGAGGTCAATGTATGTGAGATGTATGCAGATTTAAGAGTGTCTGTTGGATGTGTGGAATACATGCATGTAATTGAGTGGAAAGAAATTCCATTGTGTGTTTTTTACTCAGATAAATCTTTGTGTGTGTAGCTGTTCTCATGTCCTCTCTGAGTGGGTGTGGGCTCCATTAGTCTTTGCAGTTCAGCCTGCAGTACATAACAGCTGCATCAGGGCGGGTCCTGCATGGAGACCAGGGCAGGGAATGAGCCAAGCTTTTACAGTACTGGTGTTTCATTAGGAGCTCCACCTATAGTGCTTCTACAGCCCCAATGCTCCGCAGGACGACAGAGGAGATGGGAACGTTGGCTGAAAGCAGGCGGCAAACTTCGGTTTTGAAAAGTGAAGCCAATGAGGAAGTGCCTTTAACTTGCATTATTTCTCATGGTCAGCAGGGTGCGACTCCACTGGTTACAAAAAGAAGTCCGATTGTATAGAAGTCTATGAGAAAATGACCCTCGTTCTCACTTGATTTATTACCTCAGTAAATATCGTAAACATGATTTATGGTATCAATTGCCAGTTTCAGGTCTTCTTTAATACAGGAGGATGTTGATTTTGTAACTTATGGTCCCATTTAGAGTAACGATAAACAATAAAGCAGCGTATGCTGTAGGGTATGGCTACCTTGTGATTGACAGGTCACTACCACACGGTGTTGTCCGGTTCATTCAGTTGCTGTAAATTTAGTTTTTTTAGTTTTGATATTTTATCACCCTGTAAAGCACTTACAACTGTATTTATATGAAGTGGCGGTAAACAAATAAACTTGAACGAGCATAGTTAAGGGAAAAGACAAAATCCTGAGCAACAAATGTAAGAAAAACTATGCAAAGTATAAGAGAGGTAAAGCTACAGTAGATTATGATGGCTCCTTTCAGCTATTCCATTTCTCATTTAAAAAAAAAACACAAGTCTATTTGCCCTTATGATGTCACTGGGTGAGGCAGTCCTGGAGGTGCAGTAATGAATCCCTGACATCTGGCTCTACTGTAATACCATATGGTTTCTATTATTCACAGAAGGGCCAGTTTATTCAAATCACAGAACATTGTGAGAAAATAGTTTCTCACTTACCGCTAGTGGTATCAAGCCAGGAACTCTTCCTTTCTCTTTTCAATTCATTCATTCAACACCACAAAGGAAATTCCCTTAACCTTCCTTGCATTGACCTTATTGTTTGTTATCTCAAAACTTCAGCAAATAAAAGCAAACCTGTCCGCATGGCTAGCTACCACTCAGAGTAAGTTAGAAAATATATTCTTTGGGAAATGGGGTGGACTAGCATTTTCTTTTTTATCCAGCTCTTAGTGTTTGACCCTTTATAACATTTAACTAGTGAGTCAAACTGTATAAATGTAAAACATTCACATTTACTTCTATGAGATTAGATCTAGACTGACTCATTAGTTAACTGCGTGGGCATGATCCATTAAGTCTCAGCACACATGTCATAAGTTTATCAGGCAGCATCAGCCCATTAACGCACACAAGGTTCATTGTCACATAGAAGCAGAACGAGAGAAAGACAGCGACAGAGTGAGAGGAATATTCTCTGGGGTTTTGTGCGCGTGCATGCCTGGCATTCCAACAAGCAGCAGTGTAGGCTGGACGATATTACGCAACAGGCAGATGTTTGTGGGAGAGAGTGAAAGTTAAAGAGCACTGAGTCCATTCTGTGGGGACCTGCAGTGAGGGATTGTGGGATAGGTGGAGACCCAGCTGACCGAGGCCAGTGTCAGGGCGGTGCTCACTCCGGGGACAAACTTTGACTAGCGCCAGATACACCGCTCTCCTCGCTCTCACATTACTCTCACAGCCTTGTAATGTAGTTGCATGTAAGACTCTGGCATTTTTACAAATATTTTGCAAGGTTTGCGTCAGACTGAAGACGTACATTATAAAGCCCTGACAAACTGTCAAAAATAATATAATGACTGGATATTCATTGACCGCCCATTCATCTATTATTCCAAATGTAAATCTTCTTAAATATAGCGTTGGGATTTAAAGATTTAATGACTTAAGTTTCACTTGAAATTTCCCTTTATGATTCTTTCCAACTCAATGGACTTTTTTTTTATGGCTGCACCATTGCAAATACAGAAATATTGTAGATTTGTGATGACTTTGTTCATATTTCCCCATAACTACGGCCTTTACAGAAATTTTGGGATTTTTTAGCAAACATTCACATATCTGTGTGTTTATTAGCTTGTCTAAAGTAGATGAAGTCACTGGTTTAAGAGGTTAAATTGAACAGAACTGAAGTGGACTTTGACCCACCTGATCGAGCAGGTTGCGTTGCGACCGGCAGGGACAACTCGGTGAGCGGCAGGATGTAGACGTCCGGGCTGCCCTGGGAGGCCGACGAGTCCAAAGTGGACATATCTGCACAGTACTCCTCCCCGTCCCCATTCTTGAATTCCTGAAAACAGACACAAAAATGCATGGAACAGGTGGCTTGCATTAGACTGCCAACTGTTAACTAGTCTCGCATGAAAAATGAAAAAACTCACAAGCATGCGCTAATCTGCCTGTAGGGGCATTGTAGATCATGAAATGGCTGCATAGCTACTTTAAACAATTTGTAATATTTTACTGCATCAATATACTTATATCTTGAAAAGCGACAGATCTTTTTGGAAACCCCCCCACAATCCAAAATAAATGATATTTTGGCTCGACCGCTGAAGCAGAGCGGAGATAAACTGAGGCAAGCTGTCGTGGCTCGCGTCAGTGTTTCTCTGAGCTGTTTGCGAGGCTGAGTGGAACATCATAGTGTAAACAAAGCCCAAAAGATTATTTGTGCTAAGATTACATGTATCTCAATCCTCAATTTTGCAATTAAGCCTGATGAATTTAGTGCTGAATTGCTTTGTGGAAGCATGGAGAGCCTGCAGTGACTCAGTCTCACTCAATGTCACTAAACTAATTCATATCAACAGACAATAGTACTCACAAAATACTAAGAAAGGAAAATAACTTTTGACTTGATTTACTGCACTTCTTTAAGCTGCCACCTGGCCACAAATTGCACCAAGAAGGAGACTGATCAATAAGACTTCATAACATATCCTGATCACTCATCACTGGTTATAGAGATTTTCTAATATGTATGTGACCATCATTTTGGACTTCAAAGAAACTGTGAACAAAAGGGTTAAGAATAGTGAAAGTAATTATTAAGAAGTGGCTGCAAAAAGAAAAACATGTCCAAATCAAATCCAACAAATGAAAAAAGGCAACATTTCTTTGTATGAAAAAAGATGGATGAAATGGTTAAAATCATAATTAATATCTGTATGTGTACATGTAAATATGTTCCTTTTTTTTTCTTTTCATTTGATGGGTCGACTCATTGGGTGGAGCAACTTTCACCAAGTGAAAAACTATTCTGTAATCACGTCATTGCTTTTGGAATTATGATATGGATAAGATGAATACAGAGTAAAAAAAAAAGAGATATACCAATGTCAGAAAATTATAGTTTTCTAAGTCAGTGTGTTACATTGAGGCATTGACTGAATGAACAGAGAGGAAAGATTCAAAGATTCCTTCTGTCTGTCGAACAGATCGCAGGATGAACCAGAGGACGGGGAGGGGAGGAGGGGGGAATTGGCTGCATCTACCGATCGGATGTCAGAATAAAAGTCTCTTAGTCGCAAGCTGGAAAGCAGTGGGGTCCCAACACTGGAAAAATGTGACCTGCTGCAGCCCTCTTCAACACCCATGGCCCCCCCACACCCCACCACACACACACACACACACACACACACACACACACACACACACACACACACACACACACACACACACACACACACACACCTCGATCTCACACTTCATCCTGTCCCCCAAGAATGCGAGCACATACACAGTACACACTCCCTCGGCCTCAGATCCAAATCTTCACACGGCCCCACTCGCCCTCCCATTCAACATGTGGTTTCACTCTCCAAAACACACACACACTGTGAAACACACACACACACACGCACACACACACACACACACACACACACACTACACACACACACACTGTGAAACACACACACACACACACACACACACTGTGAAACACACACACACACACGCACACACTGTGAAGCACACACACACACACACACACACACACACACACACACACACAATGTGAAACACACACAATGTGAAACACACACACACACACACACACTGTGAAACACACACACACTGTGAAACACACACACACACACACACACACACAATGTGAAACACACACAATGTGAAACACACACACCAGCATTTGACATTTGTTTTTTTTGTTCAATGAATTGATTAAACCGTCAGTAAGAATGTAAGTCTACAAATAGATAAAAATCCCATTACAATTTCCCAGAATGCAAACATTTCTTTGTCCGTCCAACATTCCAAAACTCAAAGATATTACAATCATATCAAACAGAATCAATTGTCAAATTTGAGAAGCTTTGGCATTTTAGGTACTTTTGCTTGAAAAATTGTTTTTTTCAGCTAATCAATTGTCTAATCTTTTCAGGACTCAATAGAACATGCTTTAAAACAGAAAAACTAATCATAAACAGATTTACACTTTTTTCTTTTAATGGAAATCTGCAAAAGACATTTATTTTAATGAAGTGTTATTCTCAAGCTGTCCTATAAACTTCCTTTAATAGCTACAGATCAACACATGCTTTGTCCATTCTTATCCCGCTGCCAAAAGAAACCCCCAAAACAGTTGATGTCCCTGCTGGTAGATTAAGCTGCACAAAGCTCAGTGTGTTTCTGTGACCCCCACAGCCTCTCCAGTTAGCTTACCTTTCCTCAGAGTCCACAGGTAAGGATGGCATGTCAAACGCCCTCAGCTTTGGTTTCAGCATCTCAACCTCTCTCTGGTTTTCTCACACACACAGACACCCATAAAACACACACATACACACTCAGTGCCCCCCCCCCAAGGTTCCCATTTGTGTGATGGATGCAGGGCAGCAGGAGGTTGGTGGTGCCAGGAAGAGTGGCTGCAGAAAAAGGCATCATCATTCTGCAGAGAGAGTCTCATTGTTGAGTCCAGAGAGGAGGAAGAGGAGGAAGAGGCTTTGAGGCTGACCACCGACTGTCCCCGGGACTGCTGGGGATGATGGGATGGAGGGAGAGAAAACTAGGAGCTGGGGAGAAGAAGGAGGAGGAGCACTATCTCCCAGTTCACAGGCCAGAACGAACCTGTGGTTGTCTCATGAGGGAGAGAAATTGAGCCCCACAAAAATGTGAGGGAGAAAAATACAAGTGAGAGGAGGAGGGAGGGGGGTGCGTGGGGTTCACATACTATACATGTGACATCACTCCCTCTCTTCCTCTCTGTTTCTCTCCCTCCCAAAAGCCAATGAACATCTGCAGGGCAGTCCCCTTCCCCAGGCAACACACACACACACACACACACACACACACACACACACACATTTGTGGTTAACACTATACTTGTGAGAATTATTCTCTGTCTACTTTAATTCCTGACCTCTGAACCTGACCTGCAACTTCATCACTACATATGTCTTAACCTGAACCTTAAACTTAACCCTTCTTCTGACCTTAAACTAAATGCAGTATCTTCTTTGTTGGTCCTGTGCAGGGGGGATGAGTGATTCTAAGTGGTTTAACAACTGAATATGATCTTTGAAGAACTTAATTGTTGGCCCAAAAGTTGCTTTTGATAAGATAAGAAGATAGGTGTTCTTAAATGTTGAACTATTCGTTAAAGTGTAAAAAGATTTTACACAAAATCAGATTTTCATTTAAATATATATTTTGTAGTGTAAAGAATTTCCTAATGTTTCAAAGGTCAGAATCTGCAACCATGGTAGGTCCATTTACTTCTATATTTTAACATGATGTGAGCAATGACACAATCTATTCAGAAATGTCTATTACTGCAATATTTAGAGTTTAACCCTAAAACCAAGTCCCCTAAACTAGCGCATAAGTTTCTCATCTTTCTGACACTGTCTGTAAAACACAGAGAGCTTTTCTCTCTCGCCTCCTCTTGAAGTTTTTTTTTTCTTCTGAAATTCCGTCTTCCTGCTCTGGGAGAGTCTGGGTCTAATTCCAGAAGGGGCCCTGAGGCCGGATGCACTGTGGCCTCATGGGTATGCCCTTCCTCACGCCCTCCCAGCCTCTCTCCTCCCCCTCTTCCCACCCTTCCTCGGACACACCCCGACAGATCCGAGCTGGGTGGTCCAACATGGCAAAGACACAAACCAGACATGATTCACAGTATACATATTGTTTATCTTCAATAGGCTGTATGCAAGGAATAGGCATCCAACAATTCAAGATGCACACAGTGTTCAAGAAAGGACAGGATGTTATGTAATATGGCTACAGACATCCATATTCAGTGCAGCTCTGTGCTTCTTAGGACATTCAAAGTGGAGAGAAAATGAGGGTGAAGAGAGAGAGAGAAGAGAGAAGATGGAGATGTACCCAAAGGCGAACTCATCATCATTCACTCATCTCATTATTAAAACAGTCTTACTTGTCGGTGATTCTATGAGAAGTCATCTGACAGGCTTAATCTTTTGTCAAGGTGGCATAAAACACTTCCTCTAAATCGACCTGAATTGTAGGTTAATTGCTTACATAATGCTGTGACGTAAATTAATAACTTGAAGAATAAATCATGTTGAATTGATAGTTTCAAGCGTTGTGCAGGAACATTAATCACAGCAGGGGCTTGTTGTGGATGTAATTATTTTTTGTGCTGATTAATCATTTAATTATTTTTTCAAACATTTAATTTGACCTTATAAGTTCCCAGAGCCCAAGGTCACTTCTTTTTTAAATTATTTTTGGCCAACGAGCACTCCAAAACCCAAAAGATATTTAATTTACAATAATATAAAGCATAGAAAAAGTTGCAAATCCTCACATTTAAGTGGCAACTTGTTTGCTTTAACTAATCATTAACCCATAAGAACCCACGGTGACACAGATATCACACAACCTTTAAATGTGCTGGAAAGTTCCCTATACAGCTTTACCCTTGATTTTAACTCATGAAGTCCCTAAGTGACACATACTGAACATCCTGGTGGGTCATGGGCCAGGTCATGTGATTTTCTGTTGCCATAACAACATTTCCAAGATGGCCATGTGCCATGACAACACATGTGACAGAACTAGCTAAAATTAAAAAGCTTGTTTTTTGTTGCTAAAGGTAAGATTTAATTAAGCCATTTAAGAATTAGAATTCTTACATAGCATGTCCTTTATTACATTCAACCTGTTGGGAAAACATTTCTTGATCAAATTCATATGAAACAAATAAGATAAATATCGAAATATCGGACTTTAACCTTACAATTTCTCAGAAAATCTAATGTGACACATTAGTCACAATAAGAAATATGATTATGATCTGCTCAGTTCATTTAGCTGATTCAAAGATATTTAGTTAATACATTTTATATTGTTCAATTCAAAGAATATTTAAACAAACAAACAAGGTGTTCTACACTATAACGGTCATATTTCAATGTCATTTCATTTATTTTCTGTAGTATGCATAAGAAGAAGCAACACAGTGTTCAGGATGCACACTGTATGATACAAGGTGTGCCATAGTGGCTGACAACATGTCACACAACCGTTTTCAGACCCTGCTGGCATCTCTACATTTCATTGATAACATTGATTTGTCAAACAGGCAAGAAAATGACAAGTGGTGGAAGATCCATCCATGACTTGATATGTTTCGCAAACAATGCCTAGAGATCACCCCAGAGGAGCACAACTCCATTGATGAGCAAATGGTGCCTTTCAGAGCGACTCGCAGCCCAATAAGGCAGTATGTCAAGGGCAAGCTGCACCCTTGGGCAATCACTGCACTTCCTCTGGAATCCTCTGTGATTTTGTGGTACTGGGAAAGAAAAACCTCACTTGGCATGGGAGGTGACGTTGTGGTCAAGCTGTGTGAAACTCTACCATCAAACCAAACCTACAAAGTGTTTGCAGACAACTTCTTTTCTTCAGCACCACTGGTGCTCAAGCTTCTTCAGCAACAGATCTACTTTGTAGGAACACTCCGCAACAATCACTTAGCTGGTTGTCAGCTGGAAGATGAGAAAAGTCTTGCCAAGAGAGGCAGAGGATCTGTTGATGCCAGGGTGGTGAAAGAGGAACGCATGGCCATTGTCAAGTGGTATGACAACAGATCTGTTACCCTGATCTCATCCTACTGTGCAGTTGAACCTCAAGACAAAGCTTGACGCTGGAGCAAGTGAGACAAAGCATTTGTGGAAGTCCACAGGCCACACATTGTCAAAGAGTACAACACATTCATGGGGGAGATAGAGCTCCTAGATGCATGCGTCGCAAGGCACAAGTACCACATGAGGTCACAGAGGTGGTACCTGTTCTGGCAAACCATAATGCTGGGCCTTGTTAACGCATGGCTGATCTACCGCCGTGATCGTAAACTACTTGGTAACCACAAGCCACTGAAACAAAGGAGGTTCCAGGCAGAGATCGCAACTAGCCTTATTCTTCTGCATTCACAAAGGGGCCGCCCATCACTCAATGCTACATCTCCACCACCACCTCCCAAGAGGGTTCATGCTGGAGTTCCAGATGATGCTCGCGCAGACCAGGTTGCACACTGGCCTGTGAAACGGGACAAGTGTGACCGTTGTAAATTCTGCAGTTTTCTAAAGGCACAGTAAGTTGTTAAAAAAGACCTCCAATATGACGCAGTCTTACTTATTTTCTTCAGGTTGCAAATTTTTTTTACAAATCTGAAAAAATGTTTTTTTTGTTATACCTAAGAAGTAAAGTTACAATTTTGTGAAAATGCAAATAAAAAGACTAATATTTGTTACCAAACATAAAGAAACTCTTTGGCTGATATATTTTCAAATGAAGAATAACGTTACCATTAACGCCCAATGTGACACATATGTAACTTTTCAGATCTTTCACACTAGGGGGGAGGGGGGGGGTATTTTGAAAACAATGTCAGAAATATGTTCTATGTGGTCTATTTAGTCTGTGTTATGTTCCCCTTAATTTTCTCTAAAGTAGAAATGGGTCCGGGTTCTTATGGGTTAAGAAGTAAATGCTGATTTAATGACACTATCGGCATTCGAGTTGTTTCCCTATAATCCTCTCTTTCACTTTGCAATTCTGTCTGCCACTGGGTACCATCTACCGGGAAAGTGAAAGCTTGATTAAAGGCACAAAGGAAGTGCGTCAACCAATGCGGAACCAAAACAGGAAAAGGATAGTACTTTTGTCTTCCCTGGTAGCTACCTGTAGCTATGTAAGATCTGTGCAGTTATTATCCCCCAGTAGCGGAAATGGTGGACTGTGGAACAACCAAAGTAACTGTGGAAAACAGACTGCAGTGTGTCCTGTGTTGTTGGTCGTTCTCCTTGTGAGCATGTTAGCATGTTGACATTAGCATTTAGCTCAAAGCCCTGCCATGCCTAAAACAGCCTCACAGTTCCGCTGGTTGTAGATAATTAGTCTTTTTCTTGATAAACAAATTGAATGATTAACCAACTAAAGGTACTCTGTGGAGATTTGGACCACAAGTGCTGTTTTGATGACAGGGGCCACCATTTTGTTTGTATCTTTTGGGCGAGGACAAATGCGTGAACAAGCACGTAGTGGCTATAGGTGATGTGATACACTTTCCTGCCGACTGATGTATTGATGTAAATGTGTAGTGCGTGAAGGCTATATGACATCCCTCGGTTTCAAGTTATTCAAAAGCTGCTGGTGGTAATGGGCAAAGAAACATAGCGCCAAAAGGCTGCGAAGAAGAAGACCGGACTATGTGAATATATATAATGTTTCAAAATACTCTCAAAATCTATTTGCAAATATTTTATGAAGAAGGAAATGCTTTGTTAAGCCTCAACTTTACAAAAGAACGAGATTTGGTAAGAATCACTAAACGTAGATAGAAATATGTATGTTTACTAGAAAACTCCACAATGTATCAACAGGAACACAAAGCCGACACATATTTAAGCAAACTTCTGCGTGCTCCTCAGAAATAAGGCTCTACAGCAATGACAGAAAATGTCTGCTATTTTATCTACTTCCCATCAACATTTTCCAGTTTAAATGGCTGGAGACCTTGTTTACTGAACATAATGGATATGGTATAAAAGCTAAGAGGAATGTTCCGTGTTCAAGCCATTTGCAATAATGTTCATGGACAAAGAGAGAGTTAGAGTGCATATATCTACGCAAGACTCCATAAAAACTTCATATGATTTAATGAGTGTGTGTATGAGGGAGCAGAGGTGTGTCGGTTTGTCTTAATGCCTCATATTTTTTTCATATTTCATGTAGAATCTGATCAGAGACGGCGTTAGGCTCAAAGGAGACGCCCACCTTGAAGCCGGTTTTGCTTTTCTTGCAGCAGAGGCAGGCCAGCATGAGGAAGACGAAGGTGAAGAGGCCTGAGAGGGAGATGGCCACCACTGCCAGGGACGACGACCAGGACAGCTCACTCAGTGGAGCGCCATCTGCAGGACACAAGTGGTACACACAGGCAGAAAATGAGCTGAGGCAAAACACTTTGAGATTAGACTCTGTGTTGTTTGTTTGAACTACTTTAATGTGATCAACTGCATTTAAAAGCTTGTATGGAATATGAGAGCAATTCGATTACAGCAATAAAAGGATTGTAATCTTATATAAATAGGTTTTACATCCAATCATTTCTAATGTATTACACAGTAGCTCATGAACTGACTGCTTTCTCAGGAGATCTTATATTTCCATTTAGTGACATTTAAATGTTTGATTTACAGCTTGCCATTATGTTTCTGCTCAAAATGAAATGCTCTGAAACATTATAACTCTGTAGGATTCATCCAGTACAAAATGAACTCATCTGTTCAGAGAACCAGGTTAGAAATCAATGTGTTGATTTATCACCTTTATCCAGAAAACAGAGGCGTATATTTTGCTTATTAGCTTTGCAAATAAAGATAACCTTTACTAGCTTTACTATTTTCTTACACAATAAAAGCAACAATTTTACATAAAGAGGATTCAGAGGGTGGAAGGTGAAACTTTGGTATTTGTTTTAAACTGTGTCACTATTACAATTCCCCATAATCACACTTCTGTTGCAATAACCTCTGTTAATGTGTTAAAAACTCTTGAAAAATAGATAGACATAGATAGACATGTACGCGGTCAATATATATAATACATTATTTCTATTGTGTATATATAGAATTAGTCTTTTTTCCCCCCAGTTTATTCCTTACTTAAGCTAAGTTAAAAGTGTTTTCCTGTCCACTATGGTTGTCTTATTATTGGTTGTTAAAGATGTAGGTACTTTTTTTTTCCTTTTCTCATGTTTTTATTTTTGAAAGAACACAATTATTGTAAATATTCTTATAAATAAACAAGAATACTTTTATGAAACCCACACAGCAAACATGTTGGTCATATCCTCCACCAGTTGGCACTGGTATAATACTTATAATATGGGTTCAGAGGTTCAGTAGTTTCATTTAGAAGAATCTCAAATGTCAGCACCAGTATACATCTCTTGGACAAACAAAACAACCAATAAGCCTGCTCCTGCTCCTGCTCCTGCTCCTGCTCCTGCTCCTGCTCCTGCTCCTGCTCCTGCTCCTGCTCCTGCTCCTGCTCCTGCAGCAATACCTTTTGTTTCTTTATCTTGTTTAGTGGTTTTGACTAGAGACTGAAGACAGGAAACACATGGAGACATGCAACCAGGCAAAGCCCCCGCCGAGCTCAAGACTGCTCAAAATAAATGCTTTTCAACCACACAGCTCTGCAACATGTAACCCAGAATTGAAAGCGGAGTAATACAATACAATAAGACATACCAAAGGGCACTTTGGCACCACATGTGCTGAAGAATATGATAAACACCTCCTATTTGCCCTAAATGCATCATTTTCTCCGTTTGATTTGTCTGCAAAACGAGAAATTTGGTGATTTAATTCAAATTGGGATCCAATTATAATAATGATACATCATTAATGCAGTTTACTTACAGTATTTACACACTCTAGTTCCACCTCTGAAGCCAAACAGTGTAAATCTACACTGTTGGGATATTTCCTCACGCTCCACTTCTCTTTCCTTCTGCCGCTCTGAGCCTCGTTCTGTATCAGTGTAGCTCATTTTCAGACTGTAATGGTTTGAATGTCCTCCATGTGTGCCGCATGCATACTGTACAATTTCATAAATAATATCTTGTTCCCAATTTTATGGGGCATTTTTTAGATTTCCCTCTTTTCTTTTTCTTCTCATTATGCGATGGCTTCCAAAATGCAACGGTTACCAGGGAAACAGATTGGACAGACAGCCATGTCTTCAGCTGTAAATCTCTCACACTGATTCCTGCCAACTGCAGTGCCACCCAGCTCGACACACACACAGACACACACACACACACACACACACACACACACACACACACACACACACACACACACACACACACACACACACACACACACACACACACACACACACACACACACATACACACACACACACATAATAAACAGAGCACAGAGAGTCATTTCTGCTGCCAGTTTGTGCTGATCCTCTGAAAGCTGGTGCGACTGGCTCAGTAAGTATCATTCTCTTAGTATAATTGGACAGTGCGAATATTGTCAGCCAGCTCAGAGGTTTTTTGGAACATGAAGTCCTCTGAATTCTGCAGAATTCTTCCAGAGAATGGGCTAAATAAAACCAATGGTCCAGTAAGAGTGTCGTTAAAATTACAATGTGATGCCACATGAAGCAGAGTGGGAGGAAGTAGAGGAAAAAGCCAACTTGCTAAATCAGTCAACGACCCTTTAGTGCTTTGAAATGCTATACAAGACGATTTAGATTTAATTACTCTTTGTTTGTCAGGGGGTAATTACAGAGAGCGGAGACATATTCTGGCTATGTTGTGGATTATTTAAAACTCCCTCGCTTACATATCAGCACAAGTGGGTGAGTTAATATTTGAGGAACACACTTCGCTCCACGCGCAGCCAGTCACAATAAAACAGGGCGTTTTAGTCCAGCTGATACACTTGTACATTATTATTATAAACAGATGCAACATTTTATTAATACCACACCCCTAGTGACCAATGCGATAATACTTGCAATAAATGAAAAAACATTCTTGTTGAATGAAAAAAATGTAATGAAATGATTTCTAACATTCCTTTAAGAAGAAATGTAACATTGAACTGAACACGAAAAGGCACCAATAAAAAAAGAAAGTTAAATTTTGAAGTTCAGTTTTCTACCTTTACTCTCTTATTACATTACATTACAGGTCATTCAGCAGATGCTCTTATCCAGAGCAACTTACAGTGAACTCACCACAGGGACAGTCTCCCTGGAGCAGCTCATGGTTAAGTATCTTGCTCAGGGGTACAATGGTGGCAGCCCTGGTATTGAACTCACAACCATCTGGTGCCGTACCACTAGACCACTAGGCCATCACCACCCTTATGGTGATGTGATGTGATCTTATGTCTCAATCATTGACATGCTCCTCCATTACCAGGAACACACTGTAGTTTATTTTGACTCAATCACTCAGACAATGCTGGAAACACTGACTGGAGCACCAAATGTGAAAGTAGTCCCCAACAAATGCACGATTCTCTCCGGTTTGTGTAACGTTTGTTAAAAACTACAGTACCCTGTGTCTTTTTTTATTATTAAAGTTTATAGTATATCTTTATTTGGAACGAATGGACTTGAGTCCGAAAACATTGAGAATTATTTTATTAAATATCCAACAGAGGAAAGACACCTCTGTAACCTGAATCCACCACCAAGTGGGCCAACACAGGCCAGTAAGGAGAGATGAGTGTAGGAGAGGGGGGAGAAATGGAGGAGAAAGAAATCATTCATATCTAATTTTATGCCAGAGCTTTTTCCAGTGGAGTACACTGAGGTATAGCAGATAGGCAGGTGCAGAAACAAGCTTAGTACAGCAGTTTGTACGTTGGCTAGCAGAGAAGAGGGAAGGAAAGAGAAAAATTATTGTAATTTTTGGTGCAGACTTGTGATGCTGCCGTACAGGTCTTATTTAGCCAGTCAGCAACTGCACAACTAAGATGTTATACATCCTCTTTTTGTAACTCGCTGAGATGGGATGGACTTTCCCAGAAACACAAAAAAACCTTGTTGTTATGTTTTCTTCCCTAGCTGTTTAAAATCAATGCCATTGACTGCTAACCTTAATGAAACAGAGAGGATTCTGCCTCTTGTTAGCCGTAATGAGCCCAGCTCCAAAGAGAAATGTCTGCAGCTAAAGGCTGTTCAGTTCACAGGGGTATGTCCCTCCTGAGAGCTTGATTAACTGCACTCAAAAACACAAGATCCCATTAACAATGAAACTGGACTGACAATTTCTGAGCTCCTGCATATTTTCTCTCCTTGTACCACTTGATGCTGCTAGCACCTTGAGTACCGTATAGCTCTCAGCTACTCAGAGATGGTAGCCATTTTTAGCCTCCCGAGGCAGAGAGTAAACGACTAAATGATGAAAAGTGAGCGAGCATAAGGAGACGAGAGGAGAAAAGAAAAGGATGTGAGAAAGAAGAAGAGGCTGAAGGGCTGTGTACTCTGCAGTGTCTCCCCCAGGAGAATCTCCCCAGCACTCAACATAGAAGAAAACTCAGCGAGCCGAAGAGCAGCAGCTCCAAGTCTCACAGAGAGCGGACAGAACTAGAAACTAAAACCTGAGTCGATCTGACAACCTGACATGCCCACTCTGCCTTTACAGAGACAGAGCGGGCGGAAAAATCACTCAGGGTATTTCTGCAGCTTAACGAGTTAGCCGCAATATATCTGTGAACACTGATCTATTGTTTTCTCTCCTGTGTTTATGAATTAAGAGCAGAGTTTTTTGCCAAGATAGTCTTTCTCGGTTCCTTAAATGTTTTTTTTCATCTGTGAAAGAGGTGATTTAAGTGTGTAGTGTTGTAATACTCATTTTGTCCAGGTTTCTTCCAAATGTCTCCATTCACTCTAAACACAAGGTGCACACCTTGTGTTTAGAGTGAATGGAGACATATAAACTCACCTGGAAGAAAACATGAATATTTGTTATCATATTTAGAACATGGGGTAGTGGTGCACTTCAGCCTCTTGTGGCGGAAATGAGTATTACAACAACAACAACAATTATTCACCTGCCAAAAAATGTTTTCACTTGTTCTTAAATCATAAACACAGGAGAGAAAACTCTTTACATCAGACTTATAAACTTGATCACCAGAATTTTCTTTTTTCACTTGCTTCTCGGGGCTTCCGCATAGAGTTGATCAGACCTACAGCAAAAGAGCAGCTCACTGGTTGTAGTGCTCGGCTAGATCTGTCACTAAAAAGGTTTTGAGTCGTTCCTATTTATGGTAGAGCAAACAATAAGCAACTAAGCTGTCTGAGCTCCAGCAGTACAGTACAGGTATGAGTCATTGTACTGGTGGGACTTGGCTTGTCAGACTTAATGTGTTTGGCATGTTGGACATTTAGATCAGAGCTGACAGACTGAGTTAACCCTGTCAACATAATATCCTGCCTCTCAGCATCATTAACTCTGCAGCTGCTAAAATTGCACAAAACAATTGCTCTATAATCAAATCAATGTTTATTTTGGTATTGGCTTGTATTATTGCTTTACAGGTAGTGCTCACTAATCTAATTAAGCAATCAGGGATCAGTGTGTTGCTATTGTAAAGCTGCTCCATTCAGTTAAGCCGACTGGCCTTTATAGGACAAAGCGATTGCCAGTGTTCTGCTGCAGTTGTGATCCAGAGGGGGCACACCTTCCTGTCGAAGCAGAGTAGTTACAGCTCTGTCCTGGCTCTCTTCCTGTGCCCGCTGCTCATATCCAGCTCAGGGGGATCTGCAGGAAGTGTATCCAGGGGACTGCTGACACCCTTCATCAGCCCTGGTTACTGTCCTCGCCACAGCTAAATGATCTAAAGCTCAGCAGAGACAGGTGAAAGCACCTGAAGGGCTGTAAACTGGCCAGAGCAAAGATTTTACACCGTGATCCTAGTTAAGGATGAAAGAAGCACAGAGTGAAGAGGATAGAAAGGAAGATATTAATTCCAAAATGTTGTCCAGGATGTCCATTTTCACCAGGCCACTGTGTCATTAGCAGTCTTCTCTTAACTACTGTCTTTCATAAAAGCATTTACATAAAACATTTTAATAAAACATTTCATTCTCAGAAGCAAAGAAATAAAAGTATTTAACCCCTGAAGGACAAGACAGGACACACACACATACACACACACACACACACACACACACACACACACTAATGTCTAAGGTACAAACATGGTAACCAGAGGATCGCTATACAAAGAGTGTGCTATGTCAGATGCAAATGTGACCTATAGCGTCTTGTAAAGGTTGCCATCCCACACAATGAGCTCGCTCGTACTGTTGACTTCATTATGTGTCTGTGTGTGGCTGTAACTGAATGATTCATTTCATGTGTTCCCCAAAATTAAATTAAATTAACGAATAGAATCCTGTACATACGACATCTATTGCACGTCTGTCCGTCCTGGGAGAGGGATCCCTCCTCAGTTGCTCTCCCTGAGGTTTCTTCCATTTTTCCCCCTTTAATTTTGGGGTTTCTTTTAGGAAGTTTTTCCTTGTGCGATGCGAGGGTCTAAGGACAGAGGGATGTCGTAACCTGTACAGTCTGTAAAGCACACTGAGACAAATGTAGAATTTGTGATATTGGGCTATACAAATAAATTTGATTTGATTTGATTTAGAAACACAGATTATTTCAAACTTTAGACTGTAGTGAAATAACAGCTTGCATGTTGAGTGTTGAGGGATGCTCTACAACCTGACGTGGAAGTTCTTGTTTTTCTATCCCTGTGAAAACCTTTGTTTGAACTTTGGAATCCGGTTATTTGGCCTTTTTTTCAATCGTAAAGGTGTTTATGGGTCATGATTAAAACCCTAAAACTTAACAGTTATAGAAACAAATGAACAAAACCTGCCACAAGTGAAGATTCTGACATTTTAAAGTAGTTTTTTTACACCAAGCCTACTACAACTACAACTACTGCTATCTTTTAAAACAAAAATCATGTTTATGTATAAAATATTGCGTAATACAATGAATAATAATATATGAATAAAGGTTTAGGTATATTTTGATTATGACCTCCGCCAAGGAGGTTATGTTTTTGTTTATTTTTAATTTTTTGTTTTGGTTTGTTTGTCAGGATTACATCAAAACTACTGACCCGATATTCATGAAACTTGGTTGAATGGCGACTCATGGGCCAAGGAAGAAGCCGGTACATTTTAGATACAGATACAAGCACAAACATTTGTCATTAATGGAAATGGCCTTCACAGAGGTCTGTGCTCTCTGCGTTCCCTTCTAATTTTAAATAAAATAAGAATTTGGGGAAAGAATCCATGCAATCCATGTTTTTTAATTAGGTAAACAAATGCCAAACCAAATCACCAGTGGATAAAAATCCCATTAAAAAACCTGCGTTAATTATCCTGTAATATGAACTAAAGATCCTATAAATATCAGAAACGTTGGGAAAGTTCCCACAATGTGCAGTATTAGGGCACAGGCCATTTATATAGACCGAACTTACGTCATAAAAGCCTTTAATTATTATTGTATGAGCAGATTGAGGAGCATGGGCAACATTTAGGGCTTTACTTTGGTCTAGGGTAAGTTTCCTTAAGGGGTAAAAGTATTTCTTAAATGCCTGTTACAGTCTAATTTACCATTGTTGCGAAATCACAAAAATAACCTCTGATTCTGTTGCAGAGGGTTTTAGGGTCAGGACTTAAGGAATGGATACAATCAGTAGATGCTTCTCCCTGTAAGAAATGCCTGAGTGTGTCTGTGTGCCAAACCAGTGACAGAGACAAAGCTTCTTTGCTCACAGCCAACCGAGCGACTGCTTCAAAAATGCTGGGCTGGTGAAATAAATCACTGCTCCCGCTCTGTCCTCTGCTACCCTGCAACACTACTGCTGACACCGTGCTTCTATTAGGAACCGAGAGAGAGACGGGGACGGGGTGACAACACGAAGACTCATCAGTTATAAAAAATAAAACAACAGGAGGAGAGGTAGAAGATGACGTGACAGCAGGAAAGCAGATGGGCAGAGGGAGAGTTAGAGATGGTTAAACAAGCCCATATGGGCCAAACACATGTGAACGGTATGAAGCTGATGATCTGGTCATGAACAATCTGTGTTGGGGGCCACAGAGAATCTGTCGTACGTCTGATGGTGCACATGAAATAATGAAGTGATCGTCCTTCTGCTCATTTCTTCACAACAACTGATGCATGTTTGTCATCGGAGATCTTATTGTAAACACATCCAAAAGTTAGCGAGCAGCTGCCGATGTGTCTGACTCGAGAACAGTTTCTAAATCCACTGGTTTCCATGGTGACTGCTTCCCCCAAATGTTGTTCAGCCCTCCTAACGCTCACAGACGCTGTGCCAAGACAGAGATGAACCAGCCCCCGACACGAGAAGAAAGTAACCTACTACGCACTGACCTGAATAAAACCTCCAGTCGTGCATGTTGGCACAACGTGGGAAACAACACTTTGAGAAAAATAAAAAGTTCTCAAGAGGTAGTAGCTGTTCATAATGAATACAATGTATAATTTGGTGGCAGTTATGTTTGTAATGTGACATCAAACCAAAATATTTATACAATTGAAGTTTATAGGAGTTTCACAGCAGAAAGAAATTCAACTATCTAAAATTAGGGATGCAAAATATGGATTTTACCTGCTTCTCATGGCCGATAATAAATTACTGATCATTTCACATTTTTGTGTCTAAGAAAGGCTAAGATGTAGTGAGCAAAGATGGATGATATAATGCATAAATATTAGGGCTGTTACATTAATAAACTCCCGGATGTAACTGTTGATGCTCCGTTCTGTGAGATTCCTGCAGCAAAGAATGTTCGAACCATCGGAGAACTGCAAGCTGAAATATATATATAGATATATATATCTATATATATATCTATATATATATATCTATCTATCTCACCTCAACGCAAAGCACGTAGCAGCTCGGAGCTAGCTAGCACCGCCGCTGATGCTAAAGTGAGCGACCCGTCTCTCATACATCTCGATCAGGCGTTCAGACGCAGAATGAGTCGGTCTACCTGAGACACGTTAACAACTCCATGAAATGTATTGCAATGGACTGCAGGTGGTAGAGGACAGGGGGTGAACGGAGGCTTTACACATGGCGTCAAAGACACAACTTTTAAACCTATTGTTTATTGTGCAATGAAAGATGTTGATTTGAAAATGCACTTTATGTCAAACTGTTGGTCTGTGCTGTCACCATTCATGAGTTTGTTTAAAGTAGATAAACCAAAATCTAAAACTTATTCCACCACTGCCCGAAACAAAAAGTCTCTATTCACCATTAAATTGACACAACTACATATTGTACAGCAACAAGGATGTCACAACAATATAAAAACACAGAGGACGGTCATTTCTTTGCAGTTGTAAAAGTCACCTTTACTCTTTTACACCCGACATCTTTAGTCAGTAAATGTAAGTTTTCTTCACCCAATGGTCATTGTGATCCGACAAATTCAATACTTATCTAACCCGATGAAGTGTATATTGTTCTCATATGGCGTGAATGCTGAATTGTGTAACAACCTATGTCACCCTGAATGTACGCCGCCAGAGTCACCTCTCCTCTTTATCCAAAGAGTCAAATTCAAACGCGTCACAACTTCCTGTATTGGAATTCGACACCCTCCCTGAAGATTCCCCTTCTGAAGCCTTTCAGTGTCATTCCTCCTGCTGCTCTCCAGTGAGATCATCCTTTGGAGTTACAGAACTGTATACAGTTTGGACACGTCCACACAAATGGATTAGCTATTCATATCATGTTGTAGTCGAGTCTATCGTCCCTCTATATAAGCAGGCAGCCCACGTACTGTAACCTAATTAAACAGGAAGCTGTAATTCGGAGCAACTAGCCATAAAACACACCTCCCCGGAGCAGACATACGAACACTGTTCAGCCCCCTTGTACAAATAATAGAATAGTTCTCCAGATCACTTCTGCTGTCAGGAGTACGTTTATTTCAGTGTGTATGTGTGCATTGATGTGCGGTCTACCTGATCCGACCCGTCCTGCTGTGGCAGATACACTTCAGTATGCTGAGAGCAGCCGCGTCTGTCTGTTTCCTTGCAGCACACAGCTTCCACCTGAGGCTTTCTCTTCCCTCCCCAGATGATTCACTGCCCAGAAACACCTTCAGCCTCGTCTGATTTATTCAGCACACAGCTCCCTGGAGGGCCCAGCAGGACGTCCAGCAGTGGAACACATCTAAATATATTTACTCAAGTACTGGAATTTAGAACAATATTTGAGGGATTACTTTACTTGAGTATTTTTAGTTTGGGAGACATTGTTGTCTTTTCTCTGCTGCAGTTATCTGGTGGTTGAAGTTTGTTGTTGATCAAGATTTGACTTCAACATGAGATAAATCTTTCTTTCTCTTTCCTTCCTCTTTTCCTCCTCGTCTGCTTTACTTCCTTCTTTCCTTTTCTTGTTTCCTTCTCTCTTCCCTTCTTCCATTCACCTCTATTTAATTCCTTCTTCTTTCCTTCTTTCCTTCCTCTTTGCATCCTTCCCTTCTTTCCAGCTGTACCTTTTTCTTTCCCAATGATTCACTCTTTTCCCTTCCTCCCATCTGCTTGTGTTGTTCCCCTTTCCTTTCCTTCTTCAACCAATCTTCAAATAATTGATAATCCCCAAAGCCACTAGCACTTTTCTTTACGCTGAATATTTTTTCTTTGTATACCTGTTTGATTGCTTTTACTTACTGCAATCATCATAGAGTATTTTTCAACTTTTACTTATACTATATTTCAACAACATTTTAATGTTCAGTTTCAAATACACTCACAGAGGAATTTATAGTGAACGTTGAGTGAGATAAATCAACAGTTCTTATAGACTTGGGGATGCACAGCCTCTTTGGATATCTACACTCAAAGCTTAAGGTTTGAGTGTACTGCTAAAGATCACAACACAGAGAACCTGTGGTGCAGCTGCATCCCTCCCACCGACCTCCCATCACAACAAACATAAATGTCACTCCTTTGTTTGCCTTCATCTTTTCTCTCCATCCTTACATGATATCACTGTCCTTGGGGGATGATGGGATTTACATACGTGGGTTTTACTGCTTGGAGCTTCTTCTCCATATGGGGATAAAATGCAGGCATGTTTGTCTCTGTGGGGTAGCTTTGTCACAGAGAGCAAACACAAGCAACCCGCTGTGAGGACTTAACTTTGAGTAAACAAAGGCTGTGTTGGCTCATTGCATGACACGGATGTAAATATTAATGTAATATGCTCTTAATATGATGATTAAATTGTTTTTGAGAATTCTGCTGTCTCTGTTACATTCATGAACTGTGCATGTTGCATTAAGCCTCATACGTTTGGTAGGATGGTGCTTTACTTTGACTGCGAGACACATACGGTAAATAATGCAAAGATAATTACAACGTAATGTGAAGTGTATTAACAGCAGCGCTCAGTACGATGCACCACATTACTCACAGGACACAAATAATAAGATAATATGTAAACAATGAGGAAGGAATGATTAACTGCCATCATGTAGAGTAGTAACGATTCGATATATATCATCTTTAAGATACGCCTTTATTTTGAAATTCCCATGGCATGTCTGTGTCACCATTTTCATCCAAGCACCCCTCATTCCTACAGAGCCCAGTAAGAAAATCTGTTTTATTTAGTTGATATAAATATAACTGACAAACGGCCATATGATATCGATTGCACGCCCCTAAATTGAATAGAATTTAAATCCTATCAAGTCACACTTTGTGACATTAGCAACAATCTTATCATTGTCCAAATAATTGATATACCGTATCGTGATGAAACGTGTGATCTAATCCCTTTTGACCACTAGGGGGTGAAAACAAGCAGAAAGATATTTAATATATACTATTTATATTATGTATACCACACACCTAATAGCCACAGAACAACATTACCATCGTGTTTGCATCTACCTGAGTAATATAAGTCCAATATAGTTTGGTCTCCACCCGCTCCTTTAGCTGCTAGCTGTGTCTGCTGTTTGTTTGAGGGCAGGTAGTGTACGGTGGGATAAAGAGTTTATTTGATGACACATTTTATTTAATGTTTGCAGCAGATGATGAGACCGCTGAGACTGTACCAACGCTGCTGTAAAAAACAATGTGTGAGGCTGCACTCAGGCACAGCGGTGCTTTGAGCTAAATCCTAATGTCAGCATGTTAATATGCTCACACTGACAATGTTAACATAATACTAATCCACAATTTCTTCATCACATTTGTACACTTATGAATCCTTTAGATCTTGAATCTGCCTTTAAATTAATATTCAGAGTATTTGTCAAGATGTTACCTTGAGAATATTATTCAGTGTGATATGTAGTGAAAGCCTGGCTTTTATCAAGTCCTTGTAGTAGGGAGAGCAGCACAGAAGCAGGGCATTATGGGTCTCTGGAGCGTGCGGTTCAAGTGTAGCGCAGCTTCACCGAGACCAGTGAGGCATGAAAACAAAACAAGCCTTTATGTAGATGTAGAGCCCTTTTCTATGCATGCACAGAAACATCTGGCAACTCGTACACACAAGAATGTTGGAAACACGTAGGAACATCACATACATGGTTCACCTGACTGGACCTCGGTGAGCATGAGAGCAAAGTGTGAACGCTTCCCGCTGTTGTGCGGTTCTCATCTGGATGAATCATCGTAAGTCAATGGAGCAGAGAAAATGCAAACCATCACACATCACAGACCGTGAAGGACGCTTTCAGTTGTTCCGCCATGCTCATCACTTCCTCCACTTCTCTGTCTATGTCCTTAATCTCTAGCTGTGTTTCCATCCACCTGTTTTTATGCGCACTTTCAATTTGCGCATAAAGAAATCTGAAGATATCTTGAAATTGAAGTTTGCTTGGCTGAGGTGGAAACGTTGGTGTATGTGAAACAGATTAATCATGTACATGAAGCATGTGATGTCCACAGAAGCTTCTGCACCGCTGAAGAGACAAACAATATTCTGCTCATCGCTCCACATAGATGTGATGTAACCTTCCTCACAGTAATACATGAAACAAACACAAATCCCCTTTTCAACATTGTTTTTTTTTCCACCGTTGGAGGTTCCACTGGTGCTCGTTTAAGTGCGTCATCTTGTTGCACCTGATTCTTGATGATGATGGTTTTCTGACTGGAGAAAAGGCACAATCTACTGTATCTAGAAAAAATAACTCCTAATAATCAGCATAACAGTAGTGGGTGGAAACAAGCATTCATTCACATTTTCTTTTTGCAAATTTTATCGAAATTCGGTTTCCATTTTCAATTCATTTGAAAGGCAACCTGACCGCTGACTGTATCTGTAACCTGTTTATCTTTTTCTACACTCATACAAAAATGTGCTTCTCTTTCTTCTGCTGTCTGTGTCTGTGTGTGGATGAACCTTGCAGAGAGAAAGAGCGAGGACACTGGAGCAGAATGAATCTCTTCTTCCAGCACTCTGTCCCCCCTGGCACTGACTGCACACGCTCAGATGTGACATCACATCACAAATGCCATGCATTACATAACACACACACACCTCTCAGGAGAGAAGATTTTAATAATCTTTTAAGTGTATTATGCATTTTAACTTTTGACTAACTTAGTTCATACTGATTCACTCTAATTTGGAACAACTCTGAACTTGGATCAGCTCTCACCTTCCCGCCACCGAACAGCAGGCAGACAGTGTCAGAGACCAGCTGGGGATCATGGTGGAGCATGACGCGGCTGAAGAGACGAATGTGTTCCACAGGAGTTGGTGGAGACCAAAGGCAGAGCTCAAAGGGGAGCGAACCTTCATCAGGTGGCCAGAATACCGACTCCAATATGTTTTAAATATTTCTCCAGTGTATTCTGCATGTATGAATAGGCAACTGTACATTTGTGATAAAACAATGGAAATGTCATTTTGATATGGAAGGATTGTTTTCGTGATTTTTGATTTAGAGTGACACGGACACACTTCACTTCCTAATATCGAGCTTCTCTCTCCACAACAGAACGTTGTTTACTGTTATTAGTGTCTTCTTGCAGCAGGAAACTGATCCGCTCCATGAAAAGATGAAAACAGTGAGCCATGTAAGTATTGATGAAAACACAATACAGAAGAAAACAAATACAAATGATGTATAAATAAGTATGCTAATATGAAAAAGGATGTTAAGGAGTACCTTG